>NW_027670045.1:27500-30000 GCF_964188305.1 Podarcis bocagei
CTAAGCCCTAACACAACCCTAACCCTAACCCTAACCCTACTCCTAACCCTAACCCTAACCCCTAACCCTAACCCTAACCCTAACCCTCACTCTCACCCTAACCCTAACCCTAACTATAACCCTACCCTAACCCTAACCCTAACCCTAACCTAACCCTAACCCTAACCCTACCCTAACCCCTTAACCTAACCCTCCTCCTAACCCTAACCCTAACCCTAACCCTAACCCTAACCCTAACCCTACTCCTAACCCTAACCCATAACCCTGACCCTGACCCTAACCCTAACCCTAACCCTAACCCTAACCCTACACTAACCCTAACCCTAACGCTACCCTTACCCTAAGCCTACCGTAACTCTAACCCTAACCCCTAACCCTACCCCAACCCCTACCCTAACCCTCACCCTCACCCTAACCTTAACCCTAACCCTACCCTAACCCTAACCCTAACCCCTTACCCTAACCATAACCCTACCCTATCCTACCCTAACCCTAACCCTACCCTAACCCCTTAACCTAACCCTACTCCTAACCCTAACACTAACCCATAACCCTAACCCTAACCCTAAACTCTAACCCTAAACCTTAACCTACCCCTACACTAACCCTAACCCTAACCCTAACCCTAACCCTAACCCTAACCCTTACCCTGACCCTAACCCTAGCCCTAAGCCGTAACCCTAACCCTAACCCTAAACCTAACCCTAAGCCCTAAGCCTAACCCTAACCCTAACCCTACCCTAACCCTAACCTTAACCCTAACTGTACCCTATCCCTAACCCTAACCCTAACCCTAACCCTACTCCTAACCCTAACCCATAACCCTGACTCTAACCCTAACCCTAACCCTACACTAACCCTAACCCTAACCCTAACCCTACCCTTACCCTAAGCCTACCGTAACTCTAACTCTAACTCTAACCCTAACCCCTAACCCTAACCCTAACCCAACCCCTACCCTAACCCTCACCCTCACCCTCACCCTAACCCTAACCTTAACCCTAACCCTAACCCTAACCCTACCCTAACCCTAACCCTAACCCTAACCATACCCTAACCCTAACCCCTTATCCTACCCATAACCCTACCCTATCCTACCCTAACCCTAACCCTACCCTAACCCCTTAACCTAACCCTACTCCTAACCCTACCACTAACCCATAACCCTAACCCTAACCCTAACCCTAACCCTAAACTCTAACCCTAACCCTAAACTCTAACCCTAACCCTAAACCTAAACCTTAACCTACCCCTACACTAACCCTAACCCTAACCCTAACCCTGACCCTGACCCTGACCCTGACCCTGACCCTGACCCTAACCCTAACCCTAAGCCCTAAGCCTAACCCTAACCCTACCCTAACCCCTTAACCTAACCCTACTCCTAACCCTAACCCTAACCCTAATCGATAACCCTAACCCTAACCCTAAACCTAACCCTCAACTCTAAGCCTAACCCTAACCCTTATCCTAAACCTAACCATACCCTAACCCTAACCCTAACCCAAACCCTAACCCTAACCCTAACCCTAACCCTAACCCTAACCCTACCCTAACCCTAACCTTAACCCTAACAGTACCCTAACCCTAACCCCAACCCTAACCCCAACCCTAACCCTAACCCTTAACTCTAAGCCTAACCCTAACCCTTATCCTAAACCTAACCATACCCTAACCCTAACCCTAAGCCCTAACCCTAACCTAACCCTAACCTTAACCCTAACAGTACCCTAACCCTAACCCTAACCCCAACCCTAACCCCTAAACCTACCCCTACCCCTACCCCTACCCCTAACCCTACCCTAACCCTAACCCCTTAACATAACCCTAACCCTAACCTTAACCCTACCCTAACCCCTTAACCTAACCCTACCCTAACCCCTTAACCTAACCCTAACCCTAACCCTAACCCTAACCCTACCCCTAACCCTAACCCTAACCCTAACCCTAACCCTAACCCTAACCCTAAACCTAACCCTAACCCTACCCTAACCCCTTAACCTAACTGTCACGGGCTGCCTCAGGTCTCAGCTCACAAAAGACCAACGCCAAGCTCTTCTTATATACAAGGATGTTTATTGCAGTTCATTATTGGTTCCACAACCGAGGCGTGCAGCCCCGAGTGTCTAACGTCAGACATTTGAAGTCCCCTCTGACTCGCTCCCGCCCCTGCACCAACTTAAGAGGCTTGTGCTAGACCACCTCTTCCTGTCTTTCCTTTTCCGCAGGGTCTTTCTGCCCCCCTGCGTTCCTTCCCTCCTGCTCTCTCCTGAAGCGGATTCCTGAGATGCCTGTTCCCCCCTCCTTCGTGCTTTGGGGCTGGGCTCCTCCTCCGGGCTTTCTCCATTTCCGCGCGCCTCCACATTTGAACTTGGCGCGCGCTCGCTACCCCTGACCTTCCTTTTGACACTTACACTACTCCCTGTACTAGTCTCCGCCTCTTCCGGCAGGACGTTCTCCCCAGATCTCCTTCCCCTGTCTCTTTCCTGCTCCGCTCCGT
>NW_027670045.1:35000-38437 GCF_964188305.1 Podarcis bocagei
ACCCCTAACCCTATACCCTAACCGTAACCCTAACCCTACACTAACCCTAACCCTAACCCTACCCTAATCCCTTAACCTAACCCTAACCCTAACCTTAACCCTACCCTAACCCCTTAACCTAACCCTAATCCTAACCCTACCCTAACCCCTTAACCTAACCCTAACCCTAACCCTACCCCTACCCTAACCCTAACCCTAACCTAACCCTAACCCTACCCTAACCCTTAACCTAACCCTAACCCTAACCCTAAGCCCTAACACAACCCTAACCCTACCCTAACCCTAACCCTAAACTTAACCCAAACTGTACCCTAACCCTAACCCTACCCTAACCCCTTAACCTAACCCTAACCCTAACCCTAAGCCCTAACACAACCCTAACCCTAACCCTACTCCTAACCCTAACCCTAACCCTCACTCTCACCCTAACCCTAACCCTAACTATAACCCTAACCCTAACCCTAACCTAAACCTAACCCTAACCCTACCCTAACCCCTTAACCTAACCCTCCTCCTAACCCTAACCCTAACCCTACCCCTACCCTAACCCTAACCCTAACCCTACCCTAACCCCTTAACCTAACCCTAACCCTAAGCCCTAACACAACCCTAACCCTACCCTAACCCTAACCCTAAACTTAACCCAAACTGTACCCTAACCCTAACCCTACCCTAACCCCTTAACCTAACCCTAACCCTAACCCTAACCCTAAGCCCTAACACAACCCTAACCCTAACCCTACTCCTAACCCTAACCCTAACCCTCACCCTCACTCTAACCTAACCCTAACCCTAACTATAACCCTAACCCTAACCCTAACCTAAACCTAACCCTAACCCTACCCTAACCCTTAACCTAACCCTCCTCCTAACCCTAACCCTAACCCTAACCCTAATTATAACCCTAACCCTACTCCTAACCTTAACCCATAACCCTGACCCTGACCCTGACCCTGACCCTGACCCTAACCCTAACCCTACACTAACCCTAACCCTAACCCTAACCCTACCCTTACCCTAAGCCTACCGTAACCCGTAACTCTAACCCTAACCCCTAACCCTAACCCTAACCCTACCCCAACCCCTACCCTAACCCTCACCCTAACCTTAACCCTAACCCTACCCTAACCCTAACCCTAACCCCTAACCCTAACCATAACCCTACCCTATCCTACCCTACCCTAACCCTAACCCTACCCTAACCCCTTAACCTAACCCTACTCCTAACCCTAACACTAACCCATAACCCTAACCCTAACCCTAAACTCTAACCCTAACCCTAAACCTTAACCTACCCCTACACTAACCCTAACCCTAACCCTAACCCTGACCCTGACCCTAACCCTAGCCCTAAGCCGTAACCCTAACCCTAAGCCTAACCCTAACCCTAACCCTAACCCTAACCCTAACCCTAACCCTAACCCTACCCTACCTACCCTACCCTAACCCAAACCCTAACCATGACCCTACCCTAACCCTAACCCTAACCCTAACCCTAACCCTAACCCTAACCCAAACCCTAACCCTACCCTATCCTACCCTACCCTAACCCTAACCCTACCCAAACCCCTTAACCTAACCCTACTCCTAACCCTAACCCTAACCCTAATCGATAACCCTAACCCTAACCCTAACCCTAACCCTTAACTCTAAGCCTAACCCTAACCCTTATCCTAAACCTAACCATACCCTAACCCTAACCCTAACCCTACCCCTAACCCTAACCCTACACTAACCCTACTCCTAACCCTAACCCATAACTCTAACCCTAACCCTACCCCTACCCCTACCCTACCCTAAACCTACCCTAACCCTAACCCCTAACCCTAACCCAACCCTACCCTAACCCTAACCCTACCCCTACCCCTACCCCTAACCCTACCCCTAACCCTACCCCTACCCCTACCCCTAACCCCTTAACATAACCCTAACCCTAACCCTAACCCTACCCTAACCCTACCCCTACCCCTAAACCTACCCCTACCCCTAACCCTACCCTAACCCTAACCCCTTAACATAACCCTAACCCTAACCCTAACCTTAACCTTAACCCTAACCCCTTAACCTAACCCTAACCCTAACCCTAACCCTATACCCTAACCGTAACCCTAACCGTACACTAACCCTAACCCTACCCTAACCCTAACCATAACCCTACCCTAACCCTAACCCTAACCCTATCCCTAACCCTAACCCTACCCTAACCCCTTAACCTAACCCTAACCCTAACCCTAAGCCCTAACACAACCCTAACCCTAACCCTACCCTAACCCTAACCCTAAACTTAACCCAAACTGTACCCTAACCCTAACCCTACCCTAACCCCTTAACCTAACCCTAACCCTAACCCTAAGCCCTAACACAACCCTAACCCTAACCCTACTCCTAACCCTAACCCTCACCCTCACTCTCACCCTAACCCTAACCCTAACTATAACCCTAACCCTAACCCTAACCTAAACCTAACCCTAACCCTACCCTAACCTATCCCTAACCCTAACCCTAACCCTAACCCTAACCCTAACCCTAACCCTAATTCTAACCCTAACCCTAACCCTAACCCTAACCCTAACCCTACTCCTAACCCTAACCCATAACCCTGACCCTGACCCTGACCCTAACCCTAACCCTAACCCTAACCCTACACTAACCCTAACCCTAACCCTAACCCTACCCTTACCCTAAGCCTACCGTAACTCTAAGCCTAACCCCTAACCCTAACCCTAACCCTACCCCAACCCCTACCCTAACCCTCACCCTAACCTTAACCCTAACCCTACCCTAACCCTAACCCTAACCCCTTACCCTAACCATAACCCTACCCTACCCTACCCTAACCCTAACCCTAACCCTACCCTAACCCCTTAACCTAACCCTACTCCTAACCCTAACACTAACCCATAACCCTAACCCTAACCCTAAACTCTAACACTAACCCTAAACCTTAACCTACCCCTACACTAACCCTAACCCTAACCCTAACCCTGACCCTGACCCTAACCCTAGCCCTAAGCCGTAACCCTAACCCTAACCCTAACCCTAAGCCTAACCCTAACCCTAACCCTAACCCTACCCTAACCCTGACCCTACACTAACCCTAACCCCTTACCCTAACCATAACCCTACCCTATCCTACCCTACCCTAACCCTAACCCAAACCCTAACCCTAACCATGACCCTACCCTAACCCTAACCCTAACCCTAACCCTAACCCTAACCCAAACCCTAACCCTAACCCTACCCTATCCTACCCTACCCTAACCCTAACCCTACCCAAACCCCTTAACCTAACCCTACTCCTAACCCTAACCCTAACCCTAATCGATAACCCTAACCCTAACCCTAACCCTTATCCTAAACTTAACCATACCCTAACTCTAACCCTAACCCTACCCCTAACCCTAACCCTACACTAACCCTAACCCTAACCCTAACCC
>NW_027670044.1:0-38178 GCF_964188305.1 Podarcis bocagei
CAATTCACTGAAAAATGGTGCCAAAAGCTTTAAAATGCTCTCCTGAAAGGTTTGGCGTTCGAAACAGAAGGCTTTTTATCACAGGACAAGAATCAGCCCTCAAAAACTTAACCGGCAGAAAATATTTTTTTGAAAAAATCCCTAAGCCCCGGGGTCACAATTTCAGCAAAAATCTGACTTTTGGCAATTCACTGAAAAATGGTGCCCAAAGCTTGAAAATGCTCTCCTGAAAGGTTTTGCACTCAAAACAGAAGGCTTTCTATCACAGGACAAGAAATCAGCCCTCAAAAACGTAACCGGCAGAAAATATTTTTTTGAAAAAATCCCTAAGCCCCGGGGTCACAATTTCAGCAAAAATCTGACTTTTGGCAATTCACTCAAAAATGGTGCCAAAAGCTTGAAAATGCTCTCCTGAAAGGTTTGGCACTCGAAACAGAAGGCTTTTTATCACAGGACAAGAAATCAGCCCCTCAAAAACTTAACCGGCAGAAAATATTTTTTTGAAAAAATCCCTAAGCCCCGGGGTCACAATTTCAGCAAAAATCTGACTTTTGGCAATTCACTCAAAAATGGTGCCAAAAGCTTGCAAATGCTCTCCTGAAAGCTTTGGCGATGGAAACAGAAGGCTTTTCATCACAGGACAAGAAATCAACCCTCAAAAACTTAACCGACAGAAAATATTTTTCTGAAAAAATCCTTAAGCCCCGGGGTCACAATTTCAGCAAAAATCTGACTTTTGGCAATTCACTGAAAAATGGTGCCAAAAGCTTGAAAATGCTCTCCTGAAAGGTTTGGCACTCGAAAGAGAAGGCTTTTTATCACAGGACAAGAAATCAGCCCTCAAAAACTTAACCGGCAGAAAATATTTTTTTGAAAAAATCCCTAAGCCCCGGGGTCACAATTTCAGCAAAAATCTGACTTTTGGCAATTCACTCAAAAATGGTGCCAAAAGCTTGAAAATGCTCTCCTGAAAGGTTTGGCACTCGAAACAGAAGGCTTTTTATCACAGGACAAGAAATCAGCCCTCAAAAACTTAACCGGCAGAAAATATTTTTTGAAAAAATCCCTAAGCCCCGGGGTCACAATTTCAGCAAAAATCTGACTTTTGGCAATTCACTCAAAAATGGTGCCAACCGGTTGCAAATGCTCCCCTGAAAGCTTTGGCGATGGAAACAGAAGGCTTTTTATCACAGGACAAGAAATCAGCCCTCAAAAACTTAACCGGCAGAAAATATTTTTTTGAAAAAATCCCTAAGCCCCGGGGTCACAATTTCAGCAAAAATCTGACTTTTGGCAATTCACTCAAAAATGGTGCCAAAAGCTTGAAAATGCTCTCCTGAAAGGTTTTGCACTCGAAACAGAAGGCTTTTTATCACAGGACAAGAAATCAGCCCTCAAAAACTTAACCGGCAGAAAATATTTTTTTGAAAAAATCCCTAAGCCCCGGGGTCACAATTTCAGCAAAAATCTGACTTTTGGCAATTCACTCAAAAATGGTGCCAAAGCTTGAAAATGCTCTCCTGAAAGGTTTGGCACTCGAAACAGAAGGCTTTTTATCACAGGACAAGAAATCAGCCCTCAAAAACTTAACTGGCAAGAAATATTTTTTTGAAAAAATCCCTAAGCCCCGGGGTCACAATTTCAGCAAAAATCTGACTTTTGGCAATTCACTGAAAAATGGTGCCAAAAGCTTTAAAATGCTCTCCTGAAAGGTTTGGCGTTCGAAACAGAAGGCTTTTTATCACAGGACAAGAAATCAGCCCTCAAAAACTTAACCGGCAGAAAATATTTTTTTGAAAAAATCCCTAAGCCCCGGGGTCACAATTTCAGCAAAAATCTGACTTTTGGCAATTCACTGAAAAATGGTGCCCAAAGCTTGAAAATGCTCTCCTGAAAGGTTTTGCACTCGAAACAGAAGGCTTTCTATCACAGGACAAGAAATCAGCCCTCAAAAACGTAACCGGCAGAAAATATTTTTTTGAAAAAATCCCTAAGCCCCGGGGTCACAATTTCAGCAAAAATCTGACTTTTGGCAATTCACTGAAAAATGGTGCCAAAAGCTTGAAAATGCTCTCCTGAAAGGTTTGGCACTCGAAAGAGAAGGCTTTTTATCACAGGACAAGAAATCAGCCCTCAAAAACTTAACCGGCAGAAAATATTTTTTTGAAAAAATCCCTAAGCCCCGGGGTCACAATTTCAGCAAAAATCTGACTTTTGGCAATTCACTGAAAAATGGTGCCAAAAGCTTGCAAATGCTCTCCTGAAAGCTTTGGCGATGGAAACAGAAGGCTTTTCATCACAGGACAAGAAATCAACCCTCAAAAACTTAACCGACAGAAAATATTTTTCTGAAAAAATCCTTAAGCCCCGGGGTCACAATTTCAGCAAAAATCTGACTTTTGGCAATTCACTCAAAAATGGTGCCAACAGCTTGAAAATGCTCTCCTGAAAGGTTTGGCACTCGAAAGAGAAGGCTTTTTATCACAGGACAAGAAATCAGCCCTCAAAAACTTAACCGGCAGAAAATATTTTTTTGAAAAAATCCCTAAGCCCCGGGGTCACAATTTCAGCAAAAATCTGACTTTTGGCAATTCACTCAAAAATGGTGCCAAAAGCTTGAAAATGCTCTCCTGAAAGGTTTGGCACTCGAAACAGAAGGCTTTTTATCACAGGACAAGAAATCAGCCCTCAAAAACTTAACCGGCAGAAAATATTTTTTTGAAAAAATCCCTAAGCCCCGGGGTCACAATTTCAGCAAAAATCTGACTTTTGGCAATTCACTCAAAAATGGTGCCAACCGGTTGCAAATGCTCCCCTGAAAGCTTTGGCGATGGAAACAGAAGGCTTTTTATCACAGGACAAGAAATCAGCCCTCAAAAACTTAACCGGCAGAAAATATTTTTTTGAAAAAATCCCTAAGCCCCGGGGTCACAATTTCAGCAAAAATCTGACTTTTGGCAATTCACTCAAAAATGGTGCCAAAAGCTTGAAAATGCTCTCCTAAAAGGTTTTGCACTCGAAACAGAAGGCTTTTTATCACAGGACAAGAAATCAGCCCTCAAAAACTTAACTGGCAGAAAATATTTTTTTGAAAAAATCCCTAAGCCCCGGGGTCACAATTTCAGCAAAAATCTGACTTTTGGCAATTCACTGAAAAATGGTGCCAAAAGCTTGAAAATGCTCTCCTGAAAGGTTTGGCACTCGAAACAGAAGGCTTTTTATCACAGGACAAGAAATCAGCCCTCAAAAACTTAACCGGCAGAAAATATTTTTTTGAAAAAATCCCTAAGCCCCGGGGTCACAATTTCAGCAAAAATCTGACTTTTGGCAATTCACTGAAAAATGGTGCCAAAAGCTTTAAAATGCTCTCCTGAAAGGTTTGGCGTTCGAAACAGAAGGCTTTTTATCACAGGACAAGAAATCAGCCCTCAAAAACTTAACCGGCAGAAAATATTTTTTTGAAAAAATCCCTAAGCCCCGGGGTCACAATTTCAGCAAAAATCTGACTTTTGGCAATTCACTGAAAAATGGTGCCCAAAGCTTGAAAATGCTCTCCTGAAAGGTTTTGCACTCGAAACAGAAGGCTTTCTATCACAGGACAAGAAATCAGCCCTCAAAAACGTAACCGGCAGAAAATATTTTTTTGAAAAAATCCCTAAGCCCCGGGGTCACAATTTCAGCAAAAATCTGACTTTTGGCAATTCACTGAAAAATGGTGCCAAAAGCTTGAAAATGCTCTCCTGAAAGGTTTGGCACTCGAAAGAGAAGGCTTTTTATCACAGGACAAGAAATCAGCCCTCAAAAACTTAACCGGCAGAAAATATTTTTTTGAAAAAATCCCTAAGCCCCGGGGTCACAATTTCAGCAAAAATCTGACTTTTGGCAATTCACTCAAAAATGGTGCCAAAAGCTTGAAAATGCTCTCCTGAAAGCTTTGGCGATGGAAACAGAAGGCTTTTCATCACAGGACAAGAAATCAACCCTCAAAAACTTAACCGACAGAAAATATTTTTCGGAAAAAATCCTTAAGCCCCGGGGTCACAATTTCAGCAAAAATCTGACTTTTGGCAATTCACTGAAAAATGGTGCCAAAAGCTTGAAAATGCTCTCCTGAAAGGTTTGGCACTCGAAAGAGAAGGCTTTTTATCACAGGACAAGAAATCAGCCCTCAAAAACGTAACCGGCAGAAAATATTTTTTTGAAAAAATCCCTAAGCCCCGGGGTCACAATTTCAGCAAAAATCTGACTTTTGGCAATTCACTCAAAAATGGTGCCAAAAGCTTGAAAATGCTCTCCTGAAAGGTTTGGCACTCGAAAGAGAAGGCTTTTTATCACAGGACAAGAAATCAGCCCTCAAAAACTTAACCGGCAGAAAATATTTTTTTGAAAAAATCCCTAAGCCCCGGGGTCACAATTTCAGGAAAAATCTGACTTTTGGCAATTCACTGAAAAATGGTGCCAAAAGCTTGAAAATGCTCTCCTGAAAGGTTTGGCACTTGAAAGAGAAGGCTTTTTGTCACAGGAAAATAAATCAGCCCTCAAAAACTTAACCGGCAGAAAATATTTTTTTGAAAAAATCCCTAAGCCCCGGGGTCACAATTTCAGCAAAAATCTGACTTTTGGTAATTCACTCAAAAATGGTGCCAAAAGGTTGAAATTGCTCTCCTGAAAGGTTTGGCACTCGAAACAGAAGGCTTTTTATCACAGGACAAGAAATCAGCCCTCAAAAACTTAACCGGCAGAAAATATTTTTTTGAAAAAATCCCTAAGCCCCGGGGTCACAATTTCAGCAAAAATCTGACTTTTGGCAATTCACTCAAAAATGGTGCCAACCGGTTGCAAATGCTCCCCTGAAAGCTTTGGCGATGGAAACAGAAGGCTTTTTATCACAGGACAAGAAATCAGCCCTCAAAAACTTAACCGGCAGAAAATATTTTTTTGAAAAAATCCCTAAGCCCCGGGGTCACAATTTCAGCAAAAATCTGACTTTTGGCAATTCACTCAAAAATGGTGCCAAAAGCTTGAAAATGCTCTCCTGAAAGGTTTTGCACTCGAAACAGAAGGCTTTTTATCACAGGACAAGAAATCAGCCCTCAAAAACTTAACCGGCAGAAAATATTTTTTTGAAAAAATCCCTAAGCCCCGGGGTCACAATTTCAGCAAAAATCTGACTTTTGGCAATTCACTCAAAAATGGTGCCAAAAGCTTGAAAATGCTCTCCTGAAAGGTTTGGCACTCGAAACAGAAGGCTTTTTATCACAGGACAAGAAATCAGCCCTGAAAAACTTAACCGGCAGAAAATATTTTTTTGAAAAAATCCCTAAGCCCCGGGGTCACAATTTCAGCAAAAATCTGACTTTTGGCAATTCACTGAAAAATGGTGCCAAAAGCTTGAAAATGCTCTCCTGAAAGGTTTGGCACTCGAAACAGAAGGCTTTCTATCACAGGACAAGAAATCAGCCCTTAAAAACTTGACCGGCAGAAAATATTTTTTTGAAAAAATCCCTAAGCCCCGGGGTCACAATTTCAGCAAAAATCTGACTTTTGGCAATTCACTCAAAAATGGTGCCAACCGGTTGCAAATGCTCCCCTGAAAGCTTTGGCGATGGAAACAGAAGGCTTTTTATCACAGGACAAGAAATCAGCCCTCAAAAACTTAACCGGCAGAAAATATTTTTTTGAAAAAAATCCCTAAGCCCCGGGGTCACAATTTCAGCAAAAATCTGACTTTTGGCAATTCACTGAAAAATGGTGCCAAAAGCTTGAAAATGCTCTCCTGAAAGGTTTGGCGCTCGAAACAGAAGGCTTTTTATCACAGGACAAGAAATCAGCCCTCAAAAACTTAACTGGCAGAAAATATTTTTTTGAAAAAATCCCTAAGCCCCGGGGTCACAATTTCAGTAAAAATCTGACTTTTGGCAATTCACTGAAAAATGGTGCCAAAAGCTTGAAAATGCTCTCCTGAAAGGTTTGGCATTCGAAACAGAAGGCTTTTTATCACAGGACAAGAAATCAGCCCTCAAAAACTTAACCGGCAGAAAATATTTTTTTGAAAAAATCCCTAAGCCCCGGGGTCACAATTTCAGCAAAAATCTGACTTTTGGCAATTCACTGAAAAATGGTGCCAAAAGCTTGAAAATGCTCTCCTGAAAGGTTTGGCACTCGAAAGAGAAGGCTTTCTATCACAGGACAAGAAATCAGCCCTTAAAAACTTGACCGGCAGAAAATATTTTTTTGAAAAAATCCCTAAGCCCCGGGGTCACAATTTCAGCAAAAATCTGACTTTTGGCAATTCACTCAAAAATGGTGCCAAAAGCTTGAAAATGCTCTCCTGAATGGTTTGGCACTCGAAACAGAAGGCTTTTTATCACAGGACAAGAAATCAGCCCTCAAAAACTTAACCGGCAGAAAATATTTTTTTGAAAAAATCCCTAAGCCCCGGGGTCACAATTTCAGCAAAAATCTGACTTTTGGCAATTCACTCAAAAATGGTGCCAAAAGCTTGAAAATGCTCTCCTGAAAGGTTTGGCACTCGAAAGAGAAGGCTTTTTATCACAGGACAAGAAATCAGCCCTCAAAAACTTAACCGGCAGAAAATATTTTTTTGAAAAAATCCCTAAGCCCCGGGGTCACAATTTCAGCAAAAATCTGACTTTTGGCAATTCACTCAAAAATGGTGCCAAAAGCTTGAAAATGCTCTCCTGAAAGGTTTTGCACTCGAAACAGAAGGCTTTCTATCACAGGACAAGAAATCAGCCCTCAAAAACGTAACCGGCAGAAAATATTTTTTTGAAAAAATCCCTAAGCCCCGGGGTCACAATTTCAGCAAAAATCTGACTTTTGGCAATTCACTGAAAAATGGTGCCAAAAGCTTGAAAATGCTCTCCTGAAAGGTTTGGCACTCGAAAGAGAAGGCATTTTGTCACAGGAAAATAAATCAGCCCTCAAAAACTTAACCGGCAGAAAATATTTTTTTGAAAAAATCCCTAAGCCCCGGGGTCACAATTTCAGCAAAAATCTGACTTTTGGTAATTCACTCAAAAATGGTGCCAAAAGGTTGAAATTGCTCTCCTGAAAGGTTTGGCACTCGAAACAGAAGGCTTTTTATCACAGGACAAGAAATCAGCCCTCAAAAACTTAACCGGCAGAAAATATTTTTTTGAAAAAATCCCTAAGCCCCGGGGTCACAATTTCAGCAAAAATCTGACTTTTGGCAATTCACTCAAAAATGGTGCCAACCGGTTGCAAATGCTCCCCTGAAAGCTTTGGCGATGGAAACAGAAGGCTTTTTATCACAGGACAAGAAATCAGCCCTCAAAAACTTAACCGGCAGAAAATATTTTTTTGAAAAAATCCCTAAGCCCCGGGGTCACAATTTCAGCAAAAATCTGACTTTTGGCAATTCACTCAAAAATGGTGCCAAAAGCTTGAAAATGCTCTCCTGAAAGGTTTGGCACTCGAAAGAGAAGGCTTTTTATCACAGGACAAGAAATCAGCCCTCAAAAACTTAACCGGCAGAAAATATTTTTTTGAAAAAATCCCTAAGCCCCGGGGTCACAATTTCAGCAAAAATCTGACTTTTGGCAATTCACTCAAAAATGGTGCCAAAAGCTTGAAAATGCTCTCCTGAAAGGTTTGGCACTCGAAACAGAAGGCTTTTTATCACAGGACAAGAAATCAGCCCTCAAAAACTTAACCGGCAGAAAATATTTTTTTGAAAAAATCCCTAAGCCCCGGGGTCACAATTTCAGCAAAAATCTGACTTTTGGCAATTCACTCAAAAATGGTGCCAAAAGCTTGAAAATGCTCTCCTGAAAGGTTTTGCACTCGAAACAGAAGGCTTTCTCTCACAGGACAAGAAATCAGCCCTCAAAAACGTAACCGGCAGAAAATATTTTTTTGAAAAAATCCCTAAGCCCCGGGGTCACAATTTCAGCAAAAATCTGACTTTTGGCAATTCACTGAAAAATGGTGCCAAAAGCTTGAAAATGCTCTCCTGAAAGGTTTGGCACTCGAAAGAGAAGGCATTTTGTCACAGGAAAATAAATCAGCCCTCAAAAACTTAACCGGCAGAAAATATTTTTTTGAAAAAATCCCTAAGCCCCGGGGTCACAATTTCAGCAAAAATCTGACTTTTGGTAATTCACTCAAAAATGGTGCCAAAAGGTTGAAATTGCTCTCCTGAAAGGTTTGGCACTCGAAACAGAAGGCTTTTTATCACAGGACAAGAAATCAGCCCTCAAAAACTTAACCGGCAGAAAATATTTTTTTGAAAAAATCCCTAAGCCCCGGGGTCACAATTTCAGCAAAAATCTGACTTTTGGCAATTCACTCAAAAATGGTGCCAACCGGTTGCAAATGCTCCCCTGAAAGCTTTGGCGATGGAAACAGAAGGCTTTTTATCACAGGACAAGAAATCAGCCCTCAAAAACTTAACCGGCAGAAAATATTTTTTTGAAAAAATCCCTAAGCCCCGGGGTCACAATTTCAGCAAAAATCTGACTTTTGGCAATTCACTCAAAAATGGTGCCAAAAGCTTGAAAATGCTCTCCTGAAAGGTTTGGCACTCGAAACAGAAGGCTTTTTATCACAGGACAAGAAATCAGCCCTGAAAAACTTAACCGGCAGAAAATATTTTTTTGAAAAAATCCCTAAGCCCCGGGGTCACAATTTCAGCAAAAATCTGACTTTTGGCAATTCACTCAAAAATGGTGCCAAAAGCTTGAAAATGCTCTCCTGAAAGGTTTTGCACTCGAAACAGAAGGCTTTTTATCACAGGACAAGAAATCAGCCCTCAAAAACTTAACCGGCAGAAAATATTTTTTTGAAAAAATCCCTAAGCCCCGGGGTCACAATTTCAGCAAAAATCTGACTTTTGGCAATTCACTGAAAAATGGTGCCAAAAGCTTGAAAATGCTCTCCTGAAAGGTTTGGCACTCGAAAGAGAAGGCTTTTTATCACAGGACAAGAAATCAGCCCTCAAAAACTTAACCGGCAGAAAATATTTTTTTGAAAAAATCCCTAAGCCCCGGGGTCACAATTTCAGGAAAAATCTGACTTTTGGCAATTCACTCAAAAATGGTGCCAAAAGCTTGAAAATGCTCTCCTGAAAGGTTTTGCACTCGAAACAGAAGGCTTTCTATCACAGTACAAGAAATCAGCCCTCAAAAACGTAACCGGCAGAAAATATTTTTTTGAAAAAATCCCTAAGCCCCGGGGTCACAATTTCAGCAAAAATCTGACTTTTGGCAATTCACTGAAAAATGGTGCCAAAAGCTTGAAAATGCTCTCCTGAAAGGTTTGGCACTCGAAAGAGAAGGCTTTTTGTCAGAGGAAAATAAATCAGCCCTCAAAAACTTAACCGGCAGAAAATATTTTTTTGAAAAAATCCCTAAGCCCCGGGGTCACAATTTCAGCAAAAATCTGACTTTTGGCAATTCACTCAAAAATGGTGCCAAAAGCTTGAAAATGCTCTCCTGAAAGGTTTGGCACTCGAAACAGAAGGCTTTTTATCACAGGACAAGAAATCAGCCCTCAAAAACTTAACCGGCAGAAAATATTTTTTTGAAAAAATCCCTAAGCCCCGGGGTCACAATTTCAGCAAAAATCTGACTTTTGGCAATTCACTGAAAAATGGTGCCAAAAGCTTGAAAATGCTCTCCTGAAAGCTTTGGCGATGGAAACAGAAGGCTTTTCATCACAGGACAAGAAATCAACCCTCAAAAACTTAACCGACAGAAAATATTTTTCTGAAAAAATCCTTAAGCCCCGGGGTCACAATTTCAGCAAAAATCTGACTTTTGGCAATTCACTCAAAAATGGTGCCAAAAGCTTGAAAATGCTCTCCTGAAAGGTTTTGCACTCGAAACAGAAGGCTTTCTATCACAGGACAAGAAATCAGCCCTCAAAAACGTAACCGGCAGAAAATATTTTTTTGAAAAAATCCCTAAGCCCCGGGGTCACAATTTCAGCAAAAATCTGACTTTTGGCAATTCACTGAAAAATGGTGCCAAAAGCTTGAAAATGCTCTCCTGAAAGGTTTGGCACTCGAAAGAGAAGGCTTTTTGTCACAGGAAAATAAATCAGCCCTCAAAAACTTAACCGGCAGAAAATATTTTTTTGAAAAAATCCCTAAGCCCCGGGGTCACAATTTCAGCAAAAATCTGACTTTTGGTAATTCACTCAAAAATGGTGCCAAAAGGTTGAAATTGCTCTCCTGAAAGGTTTGGCACTCGAAACAGAAGGCTTTCTATCACAGGACAAGAAATCAGCCCTCAAAAACGTAACCGGCAGAAAATATTTTTTTGAAAAAATCCCTAAGCCCCGGGGTCACAATTTCAGCAAAAATCTGACTTTTGGCAATTCACTGAAAAATGGTGCCAAAAGCTTGAAAATGCTCTCCTGAAAGGTTTGGCACTCGAAAGAGAAGGCTTTTTGTCACAGGACAAGAAATCAGCCCTCAAAAACTTAACCGGCAGAAAATATTTTTTTGAAAAAATCCCTAAGCCCCGGGGTCACAATTTCAGCAAAAATCTGACTTTTGGCAATTCACTGAAAAATGGTGCCAAAAGCTTGAAAATGCTCTCCTGAAAGGTTTGGCACTCGAAACAGAAGGCTTTTTATCACAGGACAAGAAATCAGCCCTCAAAAACTTAACCGGCAGAAAATATTTTTTTGAAAAAATCCCTAAGCCCCGGGGTCACAATTTCAGCAAAAATCTGACTTTTGGCAATTCACTCAAAAATGGTGCCAAAAGCTTGAAAATGATCCCCTGAAAGCTTTGGCGATGGAAACAGAAGGCTTTTTATCACAGGACAAGAAATCAGCCCTCAAAAACTTAACCGGCAGAAAATATTTTTTTGAAAAAATCCCTAAGCCCCGGGGTCACAATTTCAGCAAAAATCTGACTTTTGGCAATTCACTCAAAAATGGTGCCAAAAGCTTGAAAATGCTCTCCTGAAAGGTTTTGCACTCGAAACAGAAGGCTTTTTATCACAGGACAAGAAATCAGCCCTCAAAAACTTAACCGGCAGAAAATATTTTTTTGAAAAAATCCCTAAGCCCCGGGGTCACAATTTCAGCAAAAATCTGACTTTTGGCAATTCACTGAAAAATGGTGCCAAAAGCTTGAAAATGCTCTCCTGAAAGGTTTGGCACTCGAAAGAGAAGGCTTTTTATCACAGGACAAGAAATCAGCCCTCAAAAACTTAACCGGCAGAAAATATTTTTTTGAAAAAATCCCTAAGCCCCGGGGTCACAATTTCAGGAAAAATCTGACTTTTGGCAATTCACTCAAAAATGGTGCCAAAAGCTTGAAAATGCTCTCCTGAAAGGTTTTGCACTCGAAACAGAAGGCTTTCTATCACAGTACAAGAAATCAGCCCTCAAAAACGTAACCGGCAGAAAATATTTTTTTGAAAAAATCCCTAAGCCCCGGGGTCACAATTTCAGCAAAAATCTGACTTTTGGCAATTCACTGAAAAATGGTGCCAAAAGCTTGAAAATGCTCTCCTGAAAGGTTTGGCACTCGAAAGAGAAGGCTTTTTGTCAGAGGAAAATAAATCAGCCCTCAAAAACTTAACCGGCAGAAAATATTTTTTTGAAAAAATCCCTAAGCCCCGGGGTCACAATTTCAGCAAAAATCTGACTTTTGGCAATTCACTCAAAAATGGTGCCAAAAGCTTGAAAATGCTCTCCTGAAAGGTTTGGCACTCGAAACAGAAGGCTTTTTATCACAGGACAAGAAATCAGCCCTCAAAAACTTAACCGGCAGAAAATATTTTTTTGAAAAAATCCCTAAGCCCCGGGGTCACAATTTCAGCAAAAATCTGACTTTTGGCAATTCACTGAAAAATGGTGCCAAAAGCTTGAAAATGCTCTCCTGAAAGCTTTGGCGATGGAAACAGAAGGCTTTTCATCACAGGACAAGAAATCAACCCTCAAAAACTTAACCGACAGAAAATATTTTTCTGAAAAAATCCTTAAGCCCCGGGGTCACAATTTCAGCAAAAATCTGACTTTTGGCAATTCACTCAAAAATGGTGCCAAAAGCTTGAAAATGCTCTCCTGAAAGGTTTTGCACTCGAAACAGAAGGCTTTCTATCACAGGACAAGAAATCAGCCCTCAAAAACGTAACCGGCAGAAAATATTTTTTTGAAAAAATCCCTAAGCCCCGGGGTCACAATTTCAGCAAAAATCTGACTTTTGGCAATTCACTGAAAAATGGTGCCAAAAGCTTGAAAATGCTCTCCTGAAAGGTTTGGCACTCGAAAGAGAAGGCTTTTTGTCACAGGAAAATAAATCAGCCCTCAAAAACTTAACCGGCAGAAAATATTTTTTTGAAAAAATCCCTAAGCCCCGGGGTCACAATTTCAGCAAAAATCTGACTTTTGGTAATTCACTCAAAAATGGTGCCAAAAGGTTGAAATTGCTCTCCTGAAAGGTTTGGCACTCGAAACAGAAGGCTTTCTATCACAGGACAAGAAATCAGCCCTCAAAAACGTAACCGGCAGAAAATATTTTTTTGAAAAAATCCCTAAGCCCCGGGGTCACAATTTCAGCCAAAATCTGACTTTTGGCAATTCACTGAAAAATGGTGCCAAAAGCTTGAAAATGCTCTCCTGAAAGGTTTGGCACTCGAAAGAGAAGGCTTTTTGTCACAGGAAAATAAATCAGCCCTCAAAAACTTAACCGGCAGAAAATATTTTTTTGAAAAAATCCCTAAGCCCCGGGGTCACAATTTCAGCAAAAATCTGACTTTTGGCAATTCACTGAAAAATGGTGCCAAAAGCTTGAAAATGCTCTCCTGAAAGGTTTGGCACTCGAAACAGAAGGCTTTTTATCACAGGACAAGAAATCAGCCCTCAAAAACTTAACCGGCAGAAAATATTTTTTTGAAAAAATCCCTAAGCCCCGGGGTCACAATTTCAGCAAAAATCTGACTTTTGGCAATTCACTCAAAAATGGTGCCAAAAGCTTGAAAATGCTCTCCTGAAAGGTTTGGCACTCGAAAGAGAAGGCTTTTTATCACAGGACAAGAAATCAGCCCTCAAAAACTTAACCGGCAGAAAATATTTTTTTGAAAAAATCCCTAAGCCCCGGGGTCACAATTTCAGGAAAAATCTGACTTTTGGCAATTCACTCAAAAATGGTGCCAAAAGCTTGAAAATGCTCTCCTGAAAGGTTTTGCACTCGAAACAGAAGGCTTTCTATCACAGGACAAGAAATCAGCCCTCAAAAACGTAACCGGCAGAAAATATTTTTTTGAAAAAATCCCTAAGCCCCGGGGTCACAATTTCAGCAAAAATCTGACTTTTGGCAATTCACTGAAAAATGGTGCCAAAAGCTTGAAAATGCTCTCCTGAAAGGTTTGGCACTCGAAAGAGAAGGCTTTTTGTCACAGGAAAATAAATCAGCCCTCAAAAACTTAACCGGCAGAAAATATTTTTTTGAAAAAATCCCTAAGCCCCGGGGTCACAATTTCAGCAAAAATCTGACTTTTGGCAATTCACTCAAAAATGGTGCCAAAAGCTTGAAAATGCTCTCCTGAAAGGTTTGGCACTCGAAAGAGAAGGCTTTTTATCACAGGACAAGAAATCAGCCCTCAAAAACTTAACCGGCAGAAAATATTTTTTTGAAAAAATCCCTAAGCCCCGGGGTCACAATTTCAGCAAAAATCTGACTTTTGGCAATTCACTCAAAAATGGTGCCAAAAGCTTGAAAATGCTCTCCTGAAAGGTTTGGCACTCGAAACAGAAGGGTTTTTATCACAGGACAAGAAATCAGCCCTCAAAAACTTAACCGGCAGAAAATATTTTTTTGAAAAAATCCCTAAGCCCCGGGGTCACAATTTCAGCAAAAATCTGACTTTTGGCAATTCACTCAAAAATGGTGCCAAAAGCTTGAAAATGCTCTCCTGAAAGGTTTGGCACTCGAAAGAGAAGGCTTTTTATCACTGGACAAGAAATCAGCCCTCAAAAACTTAATCGGCAGAAAATATTTTTTTGAAAAAATCCCTAAGCCCCGGGGTCACAATTTCAGGAAAAATCTGACTTTTGGCAATTCACTCAAAAATGGTGCCAACCGGTTGCAAATGCTCTCCTGAAAGGTTTTGCACTCGAAACAGAAGGCTTTCTATCACAGGACAAGAAATCAGCCCTCAAAAACGTAACCGGCAGAAAATATTTTTTTGAAAAAATCCCTAAGCCCCGGGGTCACAATTTCAGCAAAAATCTGACTTTTGGCAATTCACTGAAAAATGGTGCCAAAAGCTTGAAAATGCTCTCCTGAAAGCTTTGGCGATGGAAACAGAAGGCTTTTCATCACAGGACAAGAAATCAACCCTCAAAAACTTAACCGACAGAAAATATTTTTCTGAAAAAATCCCTAAGCCCCGGGGTCACAATTTCAGCAAAAATCTGACTTTTGGCAATTCACTGAAAAATGGTGCCAAAAGCTTGAAAATGCTCTCCTGAAAGGTTTGGCACTCGAAAGAGAAGGCTTTTTATCACAGGACAAGAAATCAGCCCTCAAAAACTTAACCGGCAGAAAATATTTTTTTGAAAAAATCCCTAAGCCCCGGGGTCACAATTTCAGCAAAAATCTGACTTTTGGCAATTCACTGAAAAATGGTGCCAAAAGCTTGAAAATGCTCTCCTGAAAGGTTTGGCACTCGAAACAGAAGGCTTTTTATCACAGGACAAGAAATCAGCCCTCAAAAACTTAACCGGCAGAAAATATTTTTTTGAAAAAATCCCTAAGCCCCGGGGTCACAATTTCAGCAAAAATCTGACTTTTGGCAATTCACTGAAAAATGGTGCCAAAAGCTTGAAAATGCTCTCCTGAAAGGTTTGGCACTCGAAAGAGAAGGCTTTTTGTCACAGGAAAATAAATCAGCCCTCAAAAACTTAACCGGCAGAAAATATTTTTTTGAAAAAATCCCTAAGCCCCGGGGTCACAATTTCAGCAAAAATCTGAATTTTTGCAATTCACTCAAAAATGTGCCAAAAGGTTGAAATTGCTCTCCTGAAAGGTTTGGCACTCGAAACAGAAGGCTTTTTATCACAGGACAAGAAATCAGCCCTCAAAAACTTAACCGGCAGAAAATATTTTTTTGAAAAAATCCCTAAGCCCCGGGGTCACAATTTCAGCAAAAATCTGACTTTTGGCAATTCACTGAAAAATGGTGCCAAAAGCTTGAAAATGCTCTCCTGAAAGGTTTGGCACTCGAAAGAGAAGGCTTTTTGTCACAGGACAAGAAATCAGCCCTCAAAAACTTAACCGGCAGAAAATATTTTTTTTAAAAAATCCCTAAGCCCCGGGGTCACAATTTCAGCAAAAATCTGACTTTTGGCAATTCACTCAAAAATGGTGCCAAAAGCTTGAAAATGCTCTCCTGAAAGGTTTGGCACTCGAAACAGAAGGCTTTTTATCACAGGACAAGAAATCAGCCCTCAAAAACTTAACCGGTAGAAAATATTTTTTTGAAAAAATCCCTAAGCCCCGGGGTCACAATTTCAGCAAAAATCTGACTTTTGGCAATTCACTGAAAAATGGTGCCAAAAGCTTGAAAATGCTCTCCTGAAAGGTTTGCCACTCGAAACAGAAGGCTTTCTATCACAGGACAAGAAATCAGCCCTTAAAAACTTGACCGGCAGAAAATATTTTTTTGAAAAAATCCCTAAGCCCCGGGGTCACAATTTCAGCAAAAATCTGACTTTTGGCAATTCACTCAAAAATGGTGCCAAAAGCTTGAAAATGCTCTCCTGAATGGTTTGGCACTCGAAACAGAAGGCTTTTTATCACAGGACAAGAAATCAGCCCTCAAAAACTTAACCGGCAGAAAATATTTTTTTGAAAAAATCCCTAAGCCCCGGGGTCACAATTTCAGCAAAAATCTGACTTTTGGCAATTCACTGAAAAATGGTGCCCAAAGCTTGAAAATGCTCTCCTGAAAGGTTTTGCACTCGAAACAGAAGGCTTTTTATCACAGGACAAGAAATCAGCCCTCAAAAACGTAACCGGCAGAAAATATTTTTTTGAAAAAATCCCTAAGCCCCGGGGTCACAATTTCAGCAAAAATCTGACTTTTGGCAATTCACTGAAAAATGGTGCCAAAAGCTTGAAAATGCTCTCCTGAAAGGTTTGGCACTCGAAAGAGAAGGCTTTTTGTCACAGGAAAATAAATCAGCCCTCAAAAACTTAACCGGCAGAAAATATTTTTTTGAAAAAATCCCTAAGCCCCGGGGTCACAATTTCAGCAAAAATCTGACTTTTGGCAATTCACTCAAAAATGGTGCCAAAAGCTTGAAAATGCTCTCCTGAAAGGTTTGGCACTCGAAACAGAAGGCTTTTTATCACAGGACAAGAAATCAGCCCTCAAAAACTTAACCGGCAGAAAATATTTTTTTGAAAAAATCCCTAAGCCCCGGGGTCACAATTTCAGCAAAAATCTGACTTTTGGCAATTCACTGAAAAATGGTGCCAAAAGCTTTAAAATGCTCTCCTGAAAGGTTTGGCGTTCGAAACAGAAGGCTTTTTATCACAGGACAAGAAATCAGCCCTCAAAAACTTAACCGGCAGAAAATATTTTTTTGAAAAAATCCCTAAGCCCCGGGGTCACAATTTCAGCAAAAATCTGACTTTTGGCAATTCACTGAAAAATGGTGCCCAAAGCTTGAAAATGCTCTCCTGAAAGGTTTTGCACTCGAAACAGAAGGCTTTCTATCACAGGACAAGAAATCAGCCCTCAAAAACGTAACCGGCAGAAAATATTTTTTTGAAAAAATCCCTAAGCCCCGGGGTCACAATTTCAGGAAAAATCTGACTTTTGGCAATTCACTGAAAAATGGTGCCAAAAGCTTGAAAATGCTCTCCTGAAAGGTTTGGCACTCGAAAGAGAAGGCTTTTTGTCACAGGAAAATAAATCAGCCCTCAAAAACTTAACCGGCAGAAAATATTTTTTTGAAAAAATCCCTAAGCCCCGGGGTCACAATTTCAGCAAAAATCTGACTTTTGGCAATTCACTCAAAAATGGTGCCAAAAGCTTGAAAATGCTCTCCTGAAAGGTTTGGCACTCGAAACAGAAGGCTTTTTATCACAGGACAAGAAATCAGCCCTCAAAAACTTAACCGGCAGAAAATATTTTTTTGAAAAAATCCCTAAGCCCCGGGGTCACAATTTCAGCAAAAATCTGACTTTTGGCAATTCACTCAAAAATGGTGCCAACCGGTTGCAAATGCTCCCCTGAAAGCTTTGGCGATGGAAACAGAAGGCTTTTTATCACAGGACAAGAAATCAGCCCTCAAAAACTTAACCGGCAGAAAATATTTTTTTGAAAAAATCCCTAAGCCCCGGGGTCACAATTTCAGGAAAAATCTGACTTTTGGCAATTCACTCAAAAATGGTGCCAAAAGCTTGAAAATGCTCTCCTGAAAGGTTTTGCACTCGAAACAGAAGGCTTTTTATCACAGGACAAGAAATCAGCCCTCAAAAACTTAACCGGCAGAAAATATTTTTTTGAAAAAATCCCTAAGCCCCGGGGTCACAATTTCAGCAAAAATCTGACTTTTGGCAATTCACTGAAAAATGGTGCCAAAAGCTTGAAAATGCTCTCCTGAAAGGTTTGGCACTCGAAAGAGAAGGCTTTTTATCACAGGACAAGAAATCAGCCCTCAAAAACTTAACCGGCAGAAAATATTTTTTTGAAAAAATCCCTAAGCCCCGGGGTCACAATTTCAGGAAAAATCTGACTTTTGGCAATTCACTCAAAAATGGTGCCAAAAGCTTGAAAATGCTCTCCTGAAAGGTTTTGCACTCGAAACAGAAGGCTTTCTATCACAGTACAAGAAATCAGCCCTCAAAAACGTAACCGGCAGAAAATATTTTTTTGAAAAAATCCCTAAGCCCCGGGGTCACAATTTCAGCAAAAATCTGACTTTTGGCAATTCACTGAAAAATGGTGCCAAAAGCTTGAAAATGCTCTCCTGAAAGGTTTGGCACTCGAAAGAGAAGGCTTTTTGTCACAGGAAAATAAATCAGCCCTCAAAAACTTAACCGGCAGAAAATATTTTTTTGAAAAAATCCCTAAGCCCCGGGGTCACAATTTCAGCAAAAATCTGACTTTTGGCAATTCACTCAAAAATGGTGCCAAAAGCTTGAAAATGCTCTCCTGAAAGGTTTGGCACTCGAAACAGAAGGCTTTTTATCACAGGACAAGAAATCAGCCCTCAAAAACTTAACCGGCAGAAAATATTTTTTTGAAAAAATCCCTAAGCCCCGGGGTCACAATTTCAGCAAAAATCTGACTTTTGGCAATTCACTGAAAAATGGTGCCAAAAGCTTGAAAATGCTCTCCTGAAAGCTTTGGCGATGGAAACAGAAGGCTTTTCATCACAGGACAAGAAATCAACCCTCAAAAACTTAACCGACAGAAAATATTTTTCTGAAAAAATCCTTAAGCCCCGGGGTCACAATTTCAGCAAAAATCTGACTTTTGGCAATTCACTGAAAAATGGTGCCAAAAGCTTGAAAATGCTCTCCTGAAAGGTTTGGCACTCGAAAGAGAAGGCTTTTTATCACAGGACAAGAAATCAGCCCTCAAAAACTTAACCGGCAGAAAATATTTTTTTGAAAAAATCCCTAAGCCCCGGGGTCACAATTTCAGCAAAAATCTGACTTTTGGCAATTCACTCAAAAATGGTGCCAAAAGCTTGAAAATGCTCTCCTGAAAGGTTTGGCACTCGAAAGAGAAGGCTTTTTATCACAGGACAAGAAATCAGCCCTCAAAAACTTAACCGGCAGAAAATATTTTTTTGAAAAAATCCCTAAGCCCCGGGGTCACAATTTCAGGAAAAATCTGACTTTTGGCAATTCACTCAAAAATGGTGCCAAAAGCTTGAAAATGCTCTCCTGAAAGGTTTGGCACTCGAAACAGAAGGCTTTTTATCACAGGACAAGAAATCAGCACTCAAAAACTTAACCGGCAGAAAATATTTTTTTGAAAAAATCCCTAAGCCCCGGGGTCACAATTTCAGCAAAAATCTGACTTTTGGCAATTCACTGAAAAATGGTGCCAAAAGCTTTAAAATGCTCTCCTGAAAGGTTTGGCGTTCGAAACAGAAGGCTTTTTATCACAGGACAAGAAATCAGCCCTCAAAAACTTAACCGGCAGAAAATATTTTTTTGAAAAAATCCCTAAGCCCCGGGGTCACAATTTCAGCAAAAATCTGACTTTTGGCAATTCACTGAAAAATGGTGCCAAAAGCTTGAAAATGCTCTCCTGAAAGGTTTGGCACTCGAAAGAGAAGGCTTTTTGTCACAGGAAAATAAATCAGCCCTCAAAAACTTAACCGGCAGAAAATATTTTTTTGAAAAAATCCCTAAGCCCCGGGGTCACAATTTCAGCAAAAATCTGACTTTTGGTAATTCACTCAAAAATGGTGCCAAAAGGTTGAAATTGCTCTCCTGAAAGGTTTGGCACTCGAAACAGAAGGCTTTTTATCACAGGACAAGAAATCAGCCCTCAAAAACTTAACCGGCAGAAAATATTTTTTTGAAAAAATCCCTAAGCCCCGGGGTCACAATTTCAGCAAAAATCTGACTTTTGGCAATTCACTCAAAAATGGTGCCAAAAGCTTGAAAATGCTCTCCTGAAAGGTTTGGCACTCGAAAGAGAAGGCTTTTTATCACAGGACAAGAAATCAGCCCTCAAAAACTTAACCGGCAGAAAATATTTTTTTGAAAAAATCCCTAAGCCCCGGGGTCACAATTTCAGCAAAAATCTGACTGTTGGCAATTCACTCAAAAATGGTGCCAAAAGCTTGAAAATGCTCTCCTGAAAGGTTTGGCACTCGAAACAGAAGGCTTTTTATCACAGGACAAGAAATCAGCCCTCAAAAACTTAACCGGCAGAAAATATTTTTTTGAAAAAATCCCTAAGCCCCGGGGTCACAATTTCAGCAAAAATCTGACTTTTGGCAATTCACTCAAAAATGGTGCCAAAAGCTTGAAAATGCTCTCCTGAAAGGTTTGGCACTCGAAAGAGAAGGCTTTTTATCACAGGACAAGAAATCAGCCCTCAAAAACTTAATCGGCAGAAAATATTTTTTTGAAAAAATCCCTAAGCCCCGGGGTCACAATTTCAGGAAAAATCTGACTTTTGGCAATTCACTCAAAAATGGTGCCAACCGGTTGCAAATGCTCTCCTGAAAGGTTTTGCACTCGAAACAGAAGGCTTTTTATCACAGGACAAGAAATCAGCCCTCAAAAACGTAACCGGCAGAAAATATTTTTTTGAAAAAATCCCTAAGCCCCGGGGTCACAATTTCAGCAAAAATCTGACTTTTGGCAATTCACTGAAAAATGGTGCCAAAAGCTTGAAAATGCTCTCCTGAAATGTTTGGCACTCGAAAGAGAAGGCTTTTTGTCACAGGAAAATAAATCAGCCCTCAAAAACTTAACCGGCAGAAAATATTTTTTTGAAAAAATCCCTAAGCCCCGGGGTCACAATTTCAGCAAAAATCTGACTTTTGGCAATTCACTGAAAAATGGTGCCAAAAGCTTGAAAATGCTCTTCTGAAAGCTTTGGCGATGGAAACAGAAGGCTTTTCATCACAGGACAAGAAATCAACCCTCAAAAACTTAACCGACAGAAAATATTTTTCTGAAAAAATCCTTAAGCCCCGGGGTCACAATTTCAGCAAAAATCTGACTTTTGGCAATTCACTGAAAAATGGTGCCAAAAGCTTGAAAATGCTCTCCTGAAAGGTTTGGCACTCGAAAGAGAAGGCTTTTTATCACAGGACAAGAAATCAGCCCTCAAAAACTTAACCGGCAGAAAATATTTTTTTGAAAAAATCCCTAAGCCCCGGGGTCACAATTTCAGCAAAAATCTGACTTTTGGCAATTCACTGAAAAATGGTGCCAAAAGCTTGAAAATGCTCTCCTGAAAGGTTTGGCACTCGAAACAGAAGGCTTTTTATCACAGGACAAGAAATCAGCCCTCAAAAACTTAACCGGCAGAAAATATTTTTTTTGAAAAAATCCCTAAGCCCCGGGGTCACAATTTCAGCAAAAATCTGACTTTTGGCAATTCACTGAAAAATGGTGCCAAAAGCTTGAAAATGCTCTCCTGAAAGGTTTGGCACTCGAAAGAGAAGGCTTTTTGTCACAGGAAAATAAATCAGCCCTCAAAAACTTAACCGGCAGAAAATATTTTTTTGAAAAAATCCCTAAGCCCCGGGGTCACAATTTCAGCAAAAATCTGACTTTTGGCAATTCACTCAAAAATGGTGCCAAAAGGTTGAAATTGCTCTCCTGAAAGGTTTGGCACTCGAAACAGAAGGCTTTTTATCACAGGACAAGAAATCAGCCCTCAAAAACTTAACCGGCAGAAAATATTTTTTTGAAAAAATCCCTAAGCCCCGGGGTCACAATTTCAGCAAAAATCTGACTTTTGGCAATTCACTGGAAAATGGTGCCAAAAGCTTGAAAATGCTCTCCTGAAAGGTTTGGCACTCGAAAGAGAAGGCTTTTTGTCACAGGAAAATAAATCAGCCCTCAAAAACTTAACCGGCAGAAAATATTTTTTTGAAAAAATCCCTAAGCCCCGGGGTCACAATTTCAGCAAAAATCTGACTTTTGGCAATTCACTCAAAAATGGTGCCAAAAGCTTGAAAATGCTCTCCTGAAAGGTTTGGCACTCGAAACAGAAGGCTTTTTATCACAGGACAAGAAATCAGCCCTCAAAAACTTAACCGGTAGAAAATATTTTTTTGAAAAAATCCCTAAGCCCCGGGGTCACAATTTCAGCAAAAATCTGACTTTTGGCAATTCACTGAAAAATGGTGCCAAAAGCTTGAAAATGCTCTCCTGAAAGGTTTGGCACTCGAAACAGAAGGCTTTCTATCACAGGACAAGAAATCAGCCCTTAAAAACTTGACCGGCAGAAAATATTTTTTTGAAAAAATCCCTAAGCCCCGGGGTCACAATTTCAGCAAAAATCTGACTTTTGGCAATTCACTCAAAAATGGTGCCAACCGGTTGCAAATGCTCCCCTGAAAGCTTTGGCGATGGAAACAGAAGGCTTTTTATCACAGGACAAGAAATCAGCCCTCAAAAACTTAACCGGCAGAAAATATTTTTTTGAAAAAATCCCTAAGCCCCGGGGTCACAATTTCAGCAAAAATCTGACTTTTGGCAATTCACTGAAAAATGGTGCCAAAAGCTTGAAAATGCTCTCCTGAAAGGTTTGGCACTCGAAACAGAAGGCTTTTTATCACAGGACAAGAAATCAGCCCTCAAAAACTTAACCGGCAGAAAATATTTTTTTGAAAAAATCCCTAAGCCCCGGGGTCACAATTTCAGCAAAAATCTGACTTTTGGCAATTCACTGAAAAATGGTGCCAAAAGCTTGAAAATGCTCTCCTGAAAGGTTTGGCACTCGAAAGAGAAGGCTTTTTGTCACAGGAAAATAAATCAGCCCTCAAAAACTTAACCGGCAGAAAATATTTTTTTGAAAAAATCCCTAAGCCCCGGGGTCACAATTTCAGCAAAAATCTGACTTTTGGCAATTCACTCAAAAATGGTGCCAAAAGCTTGAAAATGCTCTCCTGAAAGGTTTGGCACTCGAAACAGAAGGCTTTTTATCACAGGACAAGAAATCAGCCCTCAAAAACTTAACCGGCAGAAAATATTTTTTTGAAAAAATCCCTAAGCCCCGGGGTCACAATTTCAGCAAAAATCTGACTTTTGGCAATTCACTCAAAAATGGTGCCAACCGGTTGCAAATGCTCCCCTGAAAGCTTTGGCGATGGAAACAGAAGGCTTTTTATCACAGGACAAGAAATCAGCCCTCAAAAACTTAACCGGCAGAAAATATTTTTTTGAAAAAAACCCCTAAGCCCCGGGGTCACAATTTCAGCAAAAATCTGACTTTTGGCAATTCACTCAAAAATGGTGCCAAAAGCTTGAAAATGCTCTCCTGAAAGGTTTTGCACTCGAAACAGAAGGCTTTTTATCACAGGACAAGAAATCAGCCCTCAAAAACTTAACCGGCAGAAAATATTTTTTTGAAAAAATCCCTAAGCCCCGGGGTCACAATTTCAGCAAAAATCTGACTTTTGGCAATTCACTGAAAAATGGTGCCAAAAGCTTGAAAATGCTCTCCTGAAAGGTTTGGCACTCGAAAGAGAAGGCTTTTTGTCACAGGAAAATAAATCAGCCCTCAAAAACTTAACCGGCAGAAAATATTTTTTTGAAAAAATCCCTAAGCCCCGGGGTCACAATTTCAGCAAAAATCTGACTTTTGGCAATTCACTCAAAAATGGTGCCAAAAGCTTGAAAATGCTCTCCTGAAAGGTTTGGCACTCGAAACAGAAGGCTTTTTATCACAGGACAAGAAATCAGCCCTCAAAAACTTAACCGGCAGAAAATATTTTTTTGAAAAAATCCCTAAGCCCCAGGGTCACAATTTCAGCAAAAATCTGACTTTTGGCAATTCACTGAAAAATGGTGCCAAAAGCTTGAAAATGCTCTCCTGAAAGCTTTGGCGATGGAAACAGAAGGCTTTTCATCACAGGACAAGAAATCAACCCTCAAAAACTTAACCGACAGAAAATATTTTTCTGAAAAAATCCTTAAGCCCCGGGGTCACAATTTCAGCAAAAATCTGACTTTTGGCAATTCACTGAAAAATGGTGCCAAAAGCTTGAAAATGCTCTCCTGAAAGGTTTGGCACTCGAAAGAGAAGGCTTTTTATCACAGGACAAGAAATCAGCCCTCAAAAACTTAACCGGCAGAAAATATTTTTTTGAAAAAATCCCTAAGCCCCGGGGTCACAATTTCAGGAAAAATCTGACTTTTGGCAATTCACTCAAAAATGGTGCCAAAAGCTTGAAAATGCTCTCCTGAAAGGTTTTGCACTCGAAACAGAAGGCTTTCTATCACAGGGCAAGAAATCAGCCCTCAAAAACGTAACCGGCAGAAAATATTTTTTTGAAAAAATCCCTAAGCCCCGGGGTCACAATTTCAGCAAAAATCTGACTTTTGGCAATTCACTGAAAAATGGTGCCAAAAGCTTGAAAATGCTCTCCTGAAAGGTTTGGCACTCGAAAGAGAAGGCTTTTTGTCACAGGAAAATAAATCAGCCCTCAAAAACTTAACCGGCAGAAAATATTTTTTTGAAAAAATCCCTAAGCCCCGGGGTCACAATTTCAGGAAAAATCTGAATTTTGGCAATTCACTCAAAAATGGTGCCCAAAGCTTGAAAATGCTCTCCTGAAAGGTTTTGCACTCGAAACAGAAGGCTTTCTATCACAGGGCAAGAAATCAGCCCTCAAAAACGTAACCGGCAGAAAATATTTTTTTGAAAAAATCCCTAAGCCCCGGGGTCACAATTTCAGCAAAAATCTGACTTTTGGCAATTCACTGAAAAATGGTGCCAAAAGCTTGAAAATGCTCTCCTGAAAGGTTTGGCACTCGAAAGAGAAGGCTTTTTGTCACAGGACAAGAAATCAGCCCTCAAAAACTTAACCGGCAGAAAATATTTTTTTGAAAAAATCCCTAAGCCCCGGGGTCACAATTTCAGCAAAAATCTGACTTTTGGCAATTCACTGAAAAATGGTGCCAAAAGCTTGAAAATGCTCTCCTGAAAGGTTTGGCACTCGAAAGAGAAGGCTTTTTATCACAGGACAAGAAATCAGCCCTCAAAAACTTAACCGGCAGAAAATATTTTTTTGAAAAAATCCCTAAGCCCCGGGGTCACAATTTCAGCAAAAATCTGACTTTTGGCAATTCACTGAAAAATGGTGCCAAAAGCTTGAAAATGCTCTCCTGAAAGGTTTGGCACTCGAAACAGAATTCTTTTTATCACAGGACAAGAAATCAGCCCTCAAAAACTTAACCGGCAGAAAATATTTTTTTGAAAAAATCCCTAAGGCCCGGGGTCACAATTTCAGCAAAAATCTGACTTTTGGCAATTCACTGAAAAATGGTGCCAAAAGCTTGAAAATGCTCTCCAGAAAGGTTTGGCACTCGAAACAGAAGGCTTTTTATCACAGGACAAGAAATCAGCCCTCAAAAACTTAACCAGCAGAAAATATTTTTTTGAAAAAATCCCTAAGCCCCGGGGTCACAATTTCAGCAAAACTCTGACTTTTGGCAATTCACTCAAAAATGGTGCCAACCGGTTGCAAATGCTCCCCTGAAAGCTTTGGCGATGGAAACAGAAGGCTTTTCATCACAGGACAAGAAATCAGCCCTCAAAAACTTAACCAGCAGAAAATATTTTTTTGAAAAAATCCCTAAGCCCCGGGGTCACAATTTCAGCAAAAATCTGACTGTTGGCTATTCACTCAAAAATGGTGCCAAAAGCTTGAAAATGCTCTCCTGAAAGGTTTGGCACTCGAAACAGAAGGCTTTTTATCACAGGACAAGAAATCAGCCCTCAAAAACTTAACCGGCAGAAAATATTTTTTTGAAAAAATCCCTAAGCCCCGGGGTCACAATTTCAGCAAAAATCTGACTTTTGGCAATTCACTCAAAAATGGTGCCAAAAGCTTGAAAATGCTCTCCTGAAAGGTTTGGCACTCGAAACAGAAGGCTTTTTATCACAGGACAAGAAATCAGCCCTCAAAAACTTAACCGGCAGAAAATATTCTTTTGAAAAAATCCCTAAGCCCCGGGGTCACAATTTCAGCAAAAATCTGACTTTTGGCAATTCACTCAAAAATGGTGCCAAAAGCTTGAAAATGCTCTCCTGAAAGGTTTTGCACTCGAAACAGAAGGCTTTCTATCACAGGGCAAGAAATCAGCCCTCAAAAACGTAACCGGCAGAAAATATTTTTTTGAAAAAATCCCTAAGCCCCGGGGTCACAATTTCAGCAAAAATCTGACTTTTGGCAATTCACTGAAAAATGGTGCCAAAAGCTTGAAAATGCTCTCCTGAAAGGTTTGGCACTCGAAAGAGAAGGCTTTTTGTCACAGGAAAATAAATCAGCCCTCAAAAACTTAACCGGCAGAAAATATTTTTTTGAAAAAATCCCTAAGCCCCGGGGTCACAATTTCAGGAAAAATCTGAATTTTGGCAATTCACTCAAAAATGGTGCCCAAAGCTTGAAAATGCTCTCCTGAAAGGTTTTGCACTCGAAACAGAAGGCTTTCTATCACAGGGCAAGAAATCAGCCCTCAAAAACGTAACCGGCAGAAAATATTTTTTTGAAAAAATCCCTAAGCCCCGGGGTCACAATTTCAGCAAAAATCTGACTTTTGGCAATTCACTGAAAAATGGTGCCAAAAGCTTGAAAATGCTCTCCTGAAAGGTTTGGCACTCGAAAGAGAAGGCTTTTTGTCACAGGAAAATAAATCAGCCCTCAAAAACTTAACCGGCAGAAAATATTTTTTTGAAAAAATCCCTAAGCCCCGGGGTCACAATTTCAGCAAAAATCTGACTTTTGGCAATTCACTGAAAAATGGTGCCAAAAGCTTGAAAATGCTCTCCTGAAAGGTTTGGCACTCGAAAGAGAAGGCTTTTTATCACAGGACAAGAAATCAGCCCTCAAAAACTTAACCGGCAGAAAATATTTTTTTGAAAAAATCCCTAAGCCCCGGGGTCACAATTTCAGCAAAAATCTGACTTTTGGCAATTCACTGAAAAATGGTGCCAAAAGCTTGAAAATGCTCTCCTGAAAGGTTTGGCACTCGAAACAGAATTCTTTTTATCACAGGACAAGAAATCAGCCCTCAAAAACTTAACCGGCAGAAAATATTTTTTTGAAAAAATCCCTAAGGCCCGGGGTCACAATTTCAGCAAAAATCTGACTTTTGGCAATTCACTGAAAAATGGTGCCAAAGCTTGAAATGCTCTCCAGAAAGGTTTGGCACTCGAAACAGAAGGCTTTTTATCACAGGACAAGAAATCAGCCCTCAAAAACTTAACCAGCAGAAAATATTTTTTTGAAAAAATCCCTAAGCCCCGGGGTCACAATTTCAGCAAAACTCTGACTTTTGGCAATTCACTCAAAAATGGTGCCAACCGGTTGCAAATGCTCCCCTGAAAGCTTTGGCGATGGAAACAGAAGGCTTTTCATCACAGGACAAGAAATCAGCCCTCAAAAACTTAACCAGCAGAAAATATTTTTTTGAAAAAATCCCTAAGCCCCGGGGTCACAATTTCAGCAAAAATCTGACTGTTGGCTATTCACTCAAAAATGGTGCCAAAAGCTTGAAAATGCTCTCCTGAAAGGTTTGGCACTCGAAACAGAAGGCTTTTTATCACAGGACAAGAAATCAGCCCTCAAAAACTTAACCGGCAGAAAATATTTTTTTGAAAAATCCCTAAGCCCCGGGGTCACAATTTCAGCAAAAATCTGACTTTTGGCAATTCACTCAAAAATGGTGCCAAAAGCTTGAAAATGCTCTCCTGAAAGGTTTGGCACTCGAAACAGAAGGCTTTTTATCACAGGACAAGAAATCAGCCCTCAAAAACTTAACCGGCAGAAAATATTCTTTTGAAAAAATCCCTAAGCCCCGGGGTCACAATTTCAGCAAAATCTGACTTTTGGCAATTCACTCAAAAATGGTGCCAAAAGCTTGAAAATGCTCTCCTGAAAGGTTTGGCACTCGAAACAGAAGGCTTTTTATCACAGGACAAGAAATCAGCCCTCAAAAACTTAACCGGCAGAAAATATTTTTTTGAAAAAATCCCTAAGCCCCGGGGTCACAATTTCAGCAAAAATCTGACTTTTGGCAATTCACTCAAAATGGTGCCAAAAGCTTGAAAATGCTCTCCTGAAAGGTTTTGCACTCGAAACAGAAGGCTTTTTATCACAGGACAAGAAATCAGCCCTCAAAAACTTAACCGGCAGAAAATATTTTTTGAAAAAATCCCTAAGCCCCGGGGTCACAATTTCAGCAAAAATCTGACTTTTGGCAATTCACTCAAAAATGGTGCCAAAAGCTTGAAAATGCTCTCCTGAAAGGTTTTGCACTCGAAACAGAAGGCTTTTTATCACAGGACAAGAAATCAGCCCTCAAAAACGTAACCGGCAGAAAATATTTTTTTGAAAAAATCCCTAAGCCCCGGGGTCACAATTTCAGCAAAAATCTGACTGTTGGCAATTCACTCAAAAATGGTGCCAAAAGCTTGAAAATGCTCTCCTGAAAGGTTTGGCACTCGAAACAGAAGGGTTTTTATCACAGGACAAGAAATCAGCCTCAAAAACTTAACCGGCAGAAAATATTCTTTTGAAAAAATCCCTAAGCCCCGGGGTCACAATTTCAGCAAAAATCTGACTTTTGGCAATTCACTCAAAAATGGTGCCAAAAGCTTGAAAATGCTCTCCTGAAAGGTTTGGCACTCGAAACAGAAGGCTTTTTATCACAGGACAAGAAATCAGCCCTCAAAAACTTAACCGGCAGAAAATATTTTTTGAAAAAATCCCTAAGCCCCGGGGTCACAATTTCAGCAAAAATCTGACTTTTGGCAATTCACTCAAAAATGGTGCCAAAAGCTTGAAAATGCTCTCCTGAAAGGTTTTGCACTCGAAACAGAAGGCTTTTTATCACAGGACAAGAAATCAGCCCTCAAAAACTTAACCGGCAGAAAATATTTTTTTGAAAAAATCCCTAAGCCCCGGGGTCACAATTTCAGCAAAAATCTGACTTTTGGCAATTCACTCAAAAATGGTGCCAAAAGCTTGAAAATGCTCTCCTGAAAGGTTTTGCACTCGAAACAGAAGGCTTTTTATCACAGGACAAGAAATCAGCCCTCAAAAACGTAACCGGCAGAAAATATTTTTTTGAAAAAATCCCTAAGCCCCGGGGTCACAATTTCAGCAAAATCTGACTGTTGGCAATTCACTCAAAAATGGTGCCAAAGCTTGAAAATGCTCTCCTGAAAGGTTTGGCACTCGAAACAGAAGGGTTTTTATCACAGGACAAGAAATCAGCCCTCAAAAACTTAACCGGCAGAAAATATTTTTTTGAAAAAATCCCTAAGCCCCGGGGTCACAATTTCAGCAAAAATCTGACTTTTGGCAATTCACTCAAAAATGGTGCCAAAAGCTTGAAAATGCTCTCCTGAAAGGTTTGGCACTCGAAAGAGAAGGCTTTTTATCACAGGACAAGAAATCAGCCCTCAAAAACTTAACCGGCAGAAAATATTTTTTTGAAAAATCCCTAAGCCCCGGGGTCACAATTTCAGGAAAAATCTGGTTTTTGGCAATTCACTCAAAAATGGTGCCAACCGGTTGCAAATGCTTTCCTGAAAGGTTTTGCACTCGAAACAGAAGGCTTTCTATCACAGGACAAGAAATCAGCCCTCAAAAACGTAACCGGCAGAAAATATTTTTTTGAAAAAATCCCTAAGCCCCGGGGTCACAATTTCAGCAAAAATCTGACTTTTGGCAATTCACTGAAAAATGGTGCAAAAGCTTGAAAATGCTCTCCTGAAAGGTTTGGCACTCGAAAGAGAAGGCTTTTTGTCACAGGAAAATAAATCAGCCCTCAAAAACTTAACCGGCAGAAAATATTTTTTTGAAAAAATCCCTAAGCCCCGGGGTCACAATTTCAGCAAAAATCTGACTTTTGGCAATTCACTCAAAAATGGTGCCAAAAGGTTGAAATTGCTCTCCTGAAATGTTTGGCACTCGAAACAGAAGGCTTTTTTATCACAGGACAAGAAATCAGCCCTCAAAAACTTAACCGGCAGAAAATATTTTTTTGAAAAAATCCCTAAGCCCCGGGGTCACAATTTCAGGAAAAATCTGACTTTTGGCAATTCATTCAAAAATGGTGCCAAAAGCTTGAAAATGCTCTCCTGAAAGCTTTGGCGATGGAAACAGAAGGCTTTTCATCACAGGACAAGAAATCAACCCTCAAAAACTTAACGAGCAGAAAATATTTTTTTGAAAAAATCCCTAAGCCCCGGGGTCACAATTTCAGCAAAAATCTGACTTTTGGCAATTCACTGAAAAATGGTGCCAAAAGCTTGAAAATGCTCTCCTGAAAGGTTTGGCACTCGAAACAGAAGGCTTTTTATCACAGGACAAGAAATCAGCCCTCAAAAACTTAACCGGCAGAAAATATTTTTTTGAAAAAATCCCTAAGCCCCGGGGTCACAATTTCAGCAAAAATCTGACTTTTGGCAATTCACTCAAAAATGGTGCCAAAAGCTTGAAAATGCTCTCCTGAAAGGTTTGGCACTCGAAACAGAAGGCTTTTTATCACAGGACAAGAAATCAGCCCTCAAAAACTTAACCGGCAGAAAATATTTTTTTGAAAAAATCCCTAAGCCCCGGGGTCACAATTTCAGGAAAAATCTGGTTTTTGGCAATTCACTCAAAAATGGTGCCAACCGGTTGCAAATGCTCTCCTGAAAGGTTTTGCACTCGAAACAGAAGGCTTTCTATCACAGGACAAGAAATCAGCCCTCAAAAACTTAACCGGCAGAAATATTTTTTTGAAAAAATCCCTAAGCCCCGGGGTCACAATTTCAGCAAAAATCTGACTTTTGGCAATTCACTGAAAAATGGTGCCAAAAGCTTGAAAATTCTCTCCTGAAAGGTTTGGCACTCGAAAGAGAAGCTTTTTGTCACAGGAAAATAAATCAGCCCTCAAAAACTTAACCGGCAGAAAATATTTTTTTGAAAAAATCCCTAAGCCCCGGGGTCACAATTTCAGCAAAAATCTGACTTTTGGCAATTCACTCAAAAATGGTGCCAAAAGGTTGAAATTGCTCTCCTGAAATGTTTGGCACTCGAAACAGAAGGCTTTTTATCACAGGACAAGAAATCAGCCCTCAAAAACTTAACCGGCAGAAAATATTTTTTTGAAAAAATCCCTAAGCCCCGGGGTCACAATTTCAGCAAAAATCTGACTTTTGGCAATTCACTCAAAAATGGTGCCAAAAGCTTGAAAATGCTCTCCTGAAAGCTTTGGCGATGGAAACAGAAGGCTTTTCATCACAGGACAAGAAATCAACCCTCAAAAACTTAACGAGCAGAAAATATTTTTTTGAAAAAATCCCTAAGCCCCGGGGTCACAATTTCAGCAAAAATCTGACTTTTGGCAATTCACTGAAAAATGGTGCCAAAAGCTTGAAAATGCTCTCCTGAAAGGTTTGGCACTCGAAACAGAATTCTTTTTATCACAGGACAAGAAATCAGCCCTCAAAAACTTAACCGGCAGAAAATATTTTTTGAAAAAATCCCTAAGGCCCGGAGTCACAATTTCAGCAAAAATCTGACTTTTGGCAATTCACTGAAAAATGGTGCCAAAAGCTTGAAAATGCTCTCCAGAAAGGTTTGGCACTCGAAACAGAAGGCTTTTTATCACAGGACAAGAAATCAGCCCTCAAAAACTTAACCGGCAGAAAATATTTTTTTGAAAAAATCCCTAAGCCCCGGGGTCACAATTTCAGCAAAACTCTGACTTTTGGCAATTCACTCAAAAATGGTGCCAACCGGTTGCAAATGCTCCCCTGAAAGCTTTGGCGATGGAAACAGAAGGCTTTTCATCACAGGACAAGAAATCAGCCCTCAAAAACTTAACCAGCAGAAAATATTTTTTTGAAAAAATCCCTAAGCCCCGGGGTCACAATTTCAGCAAAAATCTGACTTTTGGCAATTCACTGAAAAATGGTGCCAAAAGCTTGAAAATGCTCTCCTGAAAGGTTTGGCACTCGAAACAGAATTCTTTTTATCACAGGACAAGAAATCAGCCCTCAAAAACTTAACCGGCAGAAAATATTTTTTTGAAAAAATCCCTAAGCCCCGGGGTCACAATTTCAGCAAAAATCTGACTGTTGGCTATTCACTCAAAAATGGTGCCAAAAGCTTGAAAATGCTCTCCTGAAAGGTTTGGCACTCGAAACAGAAGGGTTTTTATCACAGGACAAGAAATCAGCCTCAAAAACTTAACCGGCAGAAAATATTTTTTTGAAAAAATCCCTAAGCCCCGGGGTCACAATTTCAGCAAAAATCTGACTTTTGGCAATTCACTCAAAAATGGTGCCAAAAGCTTGAAAATGCTCTCCTGAAAGGTTGGCACTCGAAACAGAAGGCTTTTTATCACAGGACAAGAAATCAGCCCTCAAAAACTTAACCGGCAGAAAATATTTTTTTGAAAAAATCCCTAAGCCCCGGGGTCACAATTTCAGCAAAAATCTGACTTTTGGCAATTCACTCAAAAATGGTGCCAAAAGCTTTAAAATGCTCTCCTGAAAGGTTTTGCACTCGAAACAGAAGGCTTTTTATCACAGGACAAGAAATCAGCCCTCAAAAACTTAACCCGCAGAAAATATTTTTTTGAAAAAATCCCTAAGCCCCGGGGTCACAATTTCAGCAAAAATCTGACTTTTGGCAATTCACTGAAAAATGGTGCCAAAAGCTTGAAAATGCTCTCCTGAAAGGTTTGGCACTTGAAAGAGAAGGCTTTTTATCACAGGACAAGAAATCAGCCCTCAAAAACTTAACCGGCAGAAAATATTTTTTTGAAAAAATCCCTAAGCCCCGGGGTCACAATTTCAGCAAAAATCTGACTTTTGGCAATTCACTCAAAAATGGTGCCAAAAGCTTGAAAATGCTCTCCTGAAAGATTTGGCACTTGAAAGAGAAGGCTTTTTATCACAGGACAAGAAATCAGCCCTCAAAAACTTAACCGGCAGAAAATATTGTTTTGAAAAAATCCCTAAGCCCCGGTCACATTTTCAGCAAAAATCTGACTTTTGGCAATTCACTCAAAAATGGTGCCAAAAGCTTGAAAATCCTCTCCTGAAAGGTTTGGCACTCGAAACAGAAGGCTTTTTATCACAGGACAAGAAATCAGCCTCAAAAACTTAACCGGCAGAAAATATTTTTTTGAAAAAATCCCTAAGCCCCGGGGTCACAATTTCAGCAAAAATCTGACTTTTGGCAATTCACTGACAAATGGTGCCAAAAGCTTGAAAATGCTCTCCTGAAAGGTTTGGCACTTGAAAGAGAAGGCTTTTTATCACAGGACAAGAAATCAGCCCTTAAAAACTTAACCGGCAGAAAATATTTTTTTGTAAAAAACTCTAAGCCCCGGGGTCACAATTTCAGCAAAAATCTGACTTTTGGCAATTCACTCAAAAATGGTGCCAACCGGTTGCAAATGCTCCCCTGAAAGCTTTGGCGATGGAAACAGAAGGCTTTTCATCACAGGACAAGAAATCAGCCCTCAAAAACTTAACCGGCAGAAAATATTTTTTTGAAAAAATCCCTAAGCCCCGGGGGGTCACAATTTCAGCAAAAATCTGACTTTTGGCAATTCACTGAAAAATGGTGCCAAAAGCTTGAAAATGCTCTCCTGAAAGGTTTGGCACTCGAAACAGAAGGGTTTTTATCACAGGACAGGAAATCAGCCCTCAAAAACTTAACCGGCAGAAAATATTTTTTTGAAAAAATCCCTAAGCCCCGGGGTCACAATTTCACCAAAAATCTGATTTTTGGCAATTCACTCAAAAATGGTGCCAAAAGCTTGAAAATGCTCTCCTGAAGGTTTGGCACTCGAAAACAGAAGGCTTTTTATCACAGGACAAGAAATCAGCCCTCAAAAACTTAACCGGCAGAAAATATTCTTTTGAAAAAATCCCTAAGCCCCGGGGTCACAATTTCAGCAAAAATCTGACTTTTGGCAATTCACTCAAAAATGGTGCCAAAAGCTTGAAAATGCTCTCCTGAAAGGTTTGGCACTCGAAACAGAAGGCTTTTTATCACAGGACAAGAAATCAGCCCTCAAAAACTTAACCGGCAGAAAATATTTTTTTGAAAAAATCCCTAAGCCCCGGGGTCACAATTTCAGCAAAAATCTGACTTTTGGCAATTCACTGAAAAATGGTGCCAAAAGCTTGAAAATGCTCTCCTGAAAGGTTTTGCACTCGAAACAGAAGGCTTTTTATCACAGGACAAGAAATCAGCCCTCAAAAACTTAACCCGCAGAAAATATTTTTTTGAAAAAATCCCTAAGCCCCGGGGTCACAATTTCAGCAAAAATCTGACTTTTGGCAATTCACTGAAAATGGTGCCAAAAGCTTGAAAATGCTCTCCTGAAAGGTTTGGCACTCGAAACAGAAGGCTTTTTATCACAGGACAAGAAATCAGCCCTCAAAAACTTAACCGGCAGAAAATATTTTTTTGAAAAAATCCCATAAGCCCCGGGGTCACAATTTCAGCAAAAATCTGACTTTTGGCAATTCACTCAAAAATGGTGCCAAAAGCTTGAAAATGCTCTCCTGAAAGGTTTGGCACTCGAAAGAGAAGGCTTTTTATCACAGGACAAGAAATCAGCCCTCAAAAACTTAACCGGCAGAAAATATTTTTTTGAAAAAATCCCTAAGCCCCGGGGTCACAATTTCAGCAAAAATCTGACTTTTGGCAATTCACTCAAAAATGGTGCCAAAAGCTTGAAAATGCTCTCCTGAAAGGTTTGGCACTCGAAACAGAAGGCTTTTTATCACAGGACAAGAAATCAGCCCTCAAAAACTTAACCGGCAGAAAATATTGTTTTGAAAAAATCCCTAAGCCCCGGAGTCACAATTTCAGCAAAATCTGACTTTTGGCAATTCACTCAAAAATGGTGCCAAAAGCTTGAAAATGCTCTCCTGAAAGGTTTGGCACTCGAAACAGAAGGCTTTTTATCACAGGACAAGAAATCAGCCCTCAAAAACTTAACCGGCAGAAAATATTTTTTGAAAAAATCCCTAAGCCCCGGGGTCACAATTTCAGCAAAAATCTGACTTTTGGCAATTCACTCAAAAATGGTGCCAAAAGCTTGAAAATGCTCTCCTGAAAGGTTTGGCACTCGAAACAGAAGGCTTTTTATCACAGGACAAGAAATCAGCCCTCAAAAACTTAACCGGCAGAAAATATTTTTTTGAAAAAATCCCTAAGCCCCGGGGTCACAATTTCAGCAAAAATCTGACTTTTGGCAATTCACTGAAAAATGGTGCCAAAAGCTTGAAAATGCTCTCCTGAAAGGTTTGGCACTCGAAACAGAAGGCTTTTATCACAGGACAAGAAATCAGCCCTCAAAAACTTAACCGGCAGAAAATATTTTTTTGAAAAAATCCCTAAGCCCCGGGGTCACAATTTCAGCAAAAATCTGACTTTTGACAATTCACTCAAAAATGGTGCCAAAAGCTTGAAAATGCTCTCCTGAAAGGTTTGGCACTCGAAACAGAAGGCTTTTTATCACAGGACAAGAAATCAGCCCTCAAAAACTTAACCGGCAGAAAATATTTTTTTGAAAAAATCCCTAAGCCCCGGGGTCACAATTTCAGCAAAAAATCTGACTTTTGGCAATTCACTCAAAAATGGTGCCAAAAGCTTGAAAATGCTCTCCTGAAAGGTTTGGCACTCGAAACAGAAGGCTTTTTATCACAGGACAAGAAATCAGCCCTCAAAAACTTAACCGGCAGAAAATATTTTTTTGAAAAAATCCCTAAGCCCCGGGGTCACAATTTCAGCAAAAATCTGACTTTTGGCAATTCACTCAAAAATGGTTGCAACCGGTTGCAAATGCTCCCCTGAAAGCTTTGGCGATGGAAACAGAAGGCTTTTCATCACAGGACAAGAAATCAGCCCTCAGAAACTTAACCGGCAGAAAATATTTTTTGAAAAAATCCTAAGCCCCGCGGTCACAATTTCAGCAAAAATCTGACTTTTGGCAATTCACTCAAAAATGGTGCCAAAAGCTTGAAAATGCTATCCTGAAAGTTTTGGCACTCGAAACAGAATTCTTTTTATCACAGGACAAGAAATCAGCCCTCAAAAACTTAACCGGCAGAAAATATCTTGTTGAAAAAATCCCTAAGCCCGGGGTCACAATTTCAGCAAAAATCTGACTTTTGGCAATTCACTGAAAAATGGTGCCAACCGGTTGCAAATGCTCCTCTGAAAGCTTTGGCGATGGAAACAGAAGGCTTTTCATCACAGGACAAGAAATCAGCCCTCAAAAACTTAACCGGCAGAAAATATTTTTTTGAAAAAATCCCTAAGCCGCGGGGTCACAATTTCAGCAAAAAATCTGACTTTTGGCAATTCACTGAAAAATGGTGCCAAAAGCTTGAAAATGCTCTCCTGAAAGGTTTGGCACTTGAAAGAGAAGGCTTTTTATCACAGGACAAGAAATCAGCCCTTAAAAACTTAACCGGCAGAAAATATTTTTTTTTAAAAAACTCTAAGCCCCGGGGTCACAATTTCAGCAAAAATCTGACTTTTGGCAATTCACTCAAAAATGGTGCCAACCGGTTGCAAATGCTCCCCTGAAAGCTTTGGCGATGGAAACAGAAGGCTTTTCATCACAGGACAAGAAATCAGCCCTCAAAAACTTAACCAGCAGAAAATATTTTTTTGAAAAAAATCCCTAAGCCCCGGGGTCACAATTTCAGCAAAAATCTGACTTTTGGCAATTCACTCAAAAATGGTGCCAAAAGCTTGAAATCCTCTCCTGAAAGGTTTGGCACTCGAAACAGAAGGCTTTTTATCACAGGACAAGAAATCAGCCCTCAAAAACTTAACCGGCAGAAAATATTTTTTTGAAAAAATCCCTAAGCCCCGGGGGTCACAATTTCAGCAAAAATCTGACTTTTGGCAATTCACTCAAAAATGGTGCCAAAAGCTTGAAAAATGCTCTCCTGAAAGGTTTGGCACTCGAAAGAGAAGGCTTTTTATCACAGGACAAGAAATCAGCCTCAAAAACTTAACCGGCAGAAAATATTTTTTTGAAAAAATCCTAAGCCCCGGGGTCACAATTTCAGCAAAAATCTGACTTTTGGCAATTCACTGAAAAATGGTGCCAAAAGCTTGAAAATGCTCTCCTGAAAGTTTGGCACTCGAAACAGAAGGCTTTTTATCACAGGACAAGAAATCAGCCCTCAAAAACTTAACCGGCAGAAAATATTTTTTTGAAAAATCCCTAAGCCCCGGGGTCACAATTTCAGCAAAAATCTGACTTTTGGCAATTCACTCAAAAATGGTTGCAACCGGTTGCAAATGCTCCCCTGAAAGCTTTGGCGATGGAAACAGAAGGCTTTTCATCACAGGACAAGAAATCAGCCCTCAGAAACTTAACCGGCAGAAAATATTTTTTTGAAAAAATCCCTAAGCCCCACGGTCACAATTTCAGCAAAAATCTGACTTTTGGCAATTCACTCAAAAATGGTGCCAAAAGCTTGAAAATGCTATCCTGAAAGTTTTGGCACTCGAAACAGAATTCTTTTTATCACAGGACAAGAAATCAGCCCTCAAAAACTTAACCGGCAGAAAATATCTTGTTGAAAAATCCCTAAGCCCCGGGGTCACAATTTCAGCAAAAATCTGACTTTGGCAATTCACTGAAAAATGGTGCCAACCGGTTGCAAATGCTCCCCTGAAAGCTTTGGCGATGGAAACAGAAGGCTTTTCATCACAGGACAAGAAATCAGCCCTCAAAAAACTTAACCGGCAGAAAATATTTTTTGAAAAAATCCCTAAGCCGCGGGGTCACAATTTCAGCAAAAATCTGACTTTTGGCAATTCACTGAAAAAATGGTGCCAAAAGCTTGAAAATGCTCTCCTGAAAGGTTTGGCACTCGAAACAGAAGGCTTTTTATCACAGGACAAGAAATCAGCCCTCAAAAACTTAACCGGCAGAAAATATTCTTTTGAAAAAATCCCTAAGCCCCGGGGTCACAATTTCAGCAAAAATCTGACTTTTGCAATTCACTCAAAAATGGTGCCAAAAGCTTGAAAATGCTCTCCTGAAAGGTTTGGCACTCGAAACAGAAGGCTTTTTATCACAGGACAAGAAATCAGCCCTCAAAAACTTAACCGGCAGAAAATATTTTTTTTGAAAAAATCCCTAAGCCGCGGGGTCACAATTTCAGCAACAATCTGACTTTTGGCAATTCACTGAAAATGGTGCCAAAAGCTTGAAAATGCTCTCCTGAAAGGTTTTGCACTCGAAACAGAAGGCTTTTTATCACAGGACAAGAAATCAGCCCTCAAAAACTTAACCCGCAGAAAATATTTTTTTGAAAAAATCCCTAAGCCCCGGGGTCACAATTTCAGCAAAATCTGACTTTTGGCAATTCACTGAAAAATGGTGCCAAAAGCTTGAAAATGCTCTCCTGAAAGGTTTGGCACTCGAAACAGAAGGCTTTTTATCACAGGACAAGAAAT
>NW_027670043.1:0-38096 GCF_964188305.1 Podarcis bocagei
GCGATGGAAACAGAAGGCTTTTTACCACAGGACAAGAAATCATCCCTCAAAAACTTAATCGGCAGAAAATATTTTTTTGAAAAAATCCCTAAGCCCCGGGGTCACAATTTCAGCAAAAATCTGACTTTTGGCAATTCACTCAAAAATGGTGTCAAAAGCTTGAATATGCTCCCCTGAAAGGTTTGGCACTCAAAACAGAAGGATTTTTATCACAGGCCAAGGAATCAGCCCTCAAAAACATAACCGGCAGAAAATATTTTTTTGAAAAAATCCCTAAGCCCCAGGGTCACAATTTCAGCAAAAATCTGACTTTTGGCAATTCACTCAAAAATGGTGCCAACCGGTTGCAAATGCTCCCCTGAAAGCTTTGGCGATGGAAACAGAAGGCCTTTTATCACAGGACAAGAAATCAGCCCTCAAAAACTTAACCGGCAGAAATTTTTTTTTTAAAAAAAACCCTAAGCCCCGGGGTCACAATTTAAGCAAAAATCTGACTTTCGGCAATTCACTTAAAAATGGTACCAACCGGTTGCAAATGCTCCCCTGAAAGTTTTACACTCGAAATAGAAGGCTTTTTATCACAGGACAAGAAATCAGCCCTCAAAAACTTTACCGGCAGAAAATATTTTTTGGAAAGAATCCCTAAGCCCCGGGGTCACAATTTCAGCAAAAATCTGACTTTTGGCAGTTCACTCAAAAATGGTGCCAAAAGTTTGAAAATGCTCCGCTGAAAGCTTTGGCGATGGAAACAGAAGGCTTTTTATCACAGGACAAGAAATCATCCCTCAAAAACTTAACCGGCAGAAAATATTTTTTTGAAAAAATCCCTTAGCCCCAGGGTCACAATTTCAGCAAAAATCTGACTTTTGGCAGTTTACTCAAAAATGGTGCCAAAAGCTTGAAAATGCTCCACTGAAAGCTTTGGCGATGGAAACAGAAGGCTTTTTATCACAGGACAAGAAATCATCCCTCAAAAACTTAACCGGCAGAAAATATTTTTTGGAAAGAATCCCTAAGCCCCGGGGTTCACAATTTCAGCAAAAATCTGTCTTTTGGCAATTCACTCAAAAATGGTGCCAAAAGCATGAAAATGCTCCCCTGAAAGGTTTGGCACTCGAAACAGAAGGATTTTTATCACACGACAAGAAATCAGCCCTCAAAAACTTAACCGGCAGAAAATATTTTTTTGAAAAAATCCCTAAGCCCCGGGGTCACAATTTCAGCAAAAATCTGACTTTTGGCAGTTTACTCAAAAATGGTGCCAAAAGCTTGAAAATGCTCCACTGAAAGCTTTGGCGATGGAAACAGAAGGCTTTTTATCACAGGACAAGAAATCATCCCTCAAAAACTTAACCGGCAGAAAATATTTTTTTGAAAAAACCCCTAAGCCCCGGGGTCACAATTTCAGCAAAAATCTGACTTTTGGCAATTCACTCAAAAATGGTGCCAAAAGCTTGAAAATGCTCCGCTGAAAGCTTTGGCGATGGAAACAGAAGGCTTTTTATCACAGGACAAGAAATCAGCCCTCAAAAACTTAACCGGCAGAAAATATTTGTTTGAAAAATTCCCTAAGCCCCGGGGTCACAATTTCAGCAAAAATCTGACTTTTGGCAATTCACTCAAAAATGGTGCAAAAAGCATGAAAATGCTCCCCTAAAAGGTTTGGCACTCAAAACAGAAGGATTTTTATCACACGACAAGAAATCAGCCCTTAAAAACTTAACCGGCAGAAAATATTTTTTTGAAAAAATCCCTTAGCCCCGGGGTCACAATTTCAGCAAAAATCTGACTTTTGGCAGTTCACTCAAAAATGGTGCCAAAAGCTTCAAAATGCTCCGCTGAAAGCTTTGGCGATGGAAACAGAAGGCTTTTTATCACAGGACAAGAAATCATCCCTCAAAAACTTAACCGGCAGAAAATATTTTTTTGAAAGAATCCCTAAGCCCCGGGGTCACAATTTCAGCAAAAATCTGACTTTTGGCAATTCACTCAAAATTGGTGCCAAAAGCATGAAAATGCTCCCCTGAAAGCTTTCGCACTAGAAACAGAAGGATTTTTATCACACAACAAGAAATCAGCCCTGAAAAACTTAACCGGCAGAAAATATTTTTTTTGAAAAAATCCCTAAGCCCCGAAGTCACAATTTCTGCAAAAATCTGACTTTTGGCAGTTCGATCAAAAATGGTGCCAACCGGTTGCAAAAGCTCCCCTGAAAGTTTGGCACTCGAAACAGAAGGCTTTTTATCACAGGACAAGAAATCAGCCCTCAAAAACTTAACCGGCAGAAAATATTTTTTTGAAAGAATCCCTTAGCCCCAGGGTCACAATTTCAGCAAAAATCTGACTTTTGGCAATTCACTCAAAAATGGTGCCAAAAGCATGAAAATGCTCCCCTGAAAGGTTTGGCACTCGAAACAGAAGGATTTTTATCACACGACAAGAAATCATCCCTCAAAAACTTAACCGGCAGAAAATATTTTTTTGAAAAAATCCCTAAGCCCCGGGGTCACAATTTCAGCAAAAATCTGACTTTTGGCAGTTCACTCAAAAATGGTGCCAAAAGCTTGAAAATGCTCCGCTGAAAGCTTTGGCGATGGAAACAGAAGGCTTTTTATCACAGGACAAGAAATCATCCCTCAAAAACTTAACCGGCAGAAAATATTTTTTTGAAAAAATCCCTAAGCCCCGGGGTCACAATTTCAGCAAAAATCTGACTTTTGGCAGTTCACTCAAAAATGGTGCCAAAAGCTTGAAAATGCTCCGCTGAAAGCTTTGGCGATGGAAACAGAAGGCTTTTTATCAAAGGACAAGAAATCATCCATCAAAAACTTAACCGGCAGAAAATATTTTTTTGAAAAAATCCCTTAGCCCCAGGGTCACAATTTCAGCAAAAATCTGACTTTTGGCAATTCACTCAAAAATGGTGCCAAAAGCTTGAAAATGCTCCGCTGAAAGCTTTGGAGATGGAAACAGAAGGCCTTTTATCACAGGACAAGAAATAAGCCCTCAAAAACTTAACCGGCTGAAAATAATTTTTTTGAAAAAATCCCTAAGCCCCAGGGTCACAATTTCAGCAAAAATCTGACTTTTGGCAATTCACTCAAAAATGGTGCCAAAAAGTTGAAAATGCTCCGCTGAAAGCTTTGGCGATGGAAACAGAAGGCTTTTTATCACAGGACAAGAAATCATCCCTCAAAAACTTAAGCGGCAGAAAATATTTTTTGGAAAGAATCCCTAAGCCCCGGGGTCACAATTTCAGCAAAAATCTGACTTTTGGCAATTCACTCAAAAATGGTGCCAAAAGCATGAATATGCTCCCCTGAAAGGTTTGGCACTCGAAACAGAAGGATTTTTATCACACGACAAGAAATCAGCCCTCAAAAACTTAACCGGCAGAAAATATTTTTTTGAAAAAATCCCTTAGCCCCAGGGTCACAATTTCAGCAAAAATCTGACTTTTGGCAGTTCACTCAAAAATGGTGCCAAAAGCTTGAAAATGCTCCGCTGAAAGCTTTGGCGATGGAAACAGAAGGCTTTTTATCACAGGACAAGAAATAAGCCCTGAAAAACTTAAGCGGCAGAAATTTTTTTTTTTGAAAAATTCCTAAGCCCCGGGGTCACAATTTCTGCAGAAATCTGACTTTTGGCAGTTCGGTCAAAAATGGTGCCAACCGGTTGCAAATGCTCCCCTGAAAGTTTTGGCACTCGAAACAGAAGGCTTTTTATCACAGGACAAGAAATCAGCCCTCAAAAACTTAACCGGCAGAAAATATTTTTTTGAAAAAAACCCTAAGCCCCGGCGTCAAAATTTCAGCAAAAATCTGACTTTTGGCAATTCACTTAAAAATGGTGCCAACCGGTTGCAAAAGCTCCCCTGAAAGTTTGGCACTCGAAACAGAAGGCTTTTTATCACAGGACAAGAAATCAGCCCTCAAAAACTTAACCGGCAGAAAATATTTGTTTGAAAAATTCCCTAAGCCCCGGCGTCAAAATTTCAGCAAAAATATGACTTTTGGCAGTTCACTCAAAAATGGTGCCAAAAGCTTGAAAATGCTCTCCTGAAAGGTTTGGCACTCGAAACAGAAGGCTTTTTTTCACAGGACAAGAAATCAGCCCTCACAAACTTAACCGGCAGAAAATATTTTTTTTAAAAAATCCCTCAGCCCCGGGGTCAGAATTTCAGCAAAAATCTGACTTTTGGCAATTCACTCAAAAATGGTGCCAAAAGCTTGAAAATGCTCCGCTGAAAGCTTTGGCGATGGAAACAGAAGGCTTTTTATCACAGGACAAGAAATCAGCCCTCAAAAACTTAACCGGCAGAAAAAAATTTTTTTTTGGAAAAAATCCCTAAGCCCCGGGGTCACAATTTCAGCAAAAATCTGACTTTTGGCAGTTCACTCAAAAATGGTGCCAAAAGCTTGAAAATGCTCCGCTGAAAGCTTTGGCGATGGAAACAGAAGGCTTTTTATCACAGGACAAGAAATAAGCCCTGAAAAACTTAACCGGCAGAAAATTTTTTTTTGAAAAAATTCCTAAGCCCCGGGGTCACAATTTCTGCAGAAATCTGACTTTTGGCAGTTCGGTCAAAAATGGTGCCAACCGGTTGCAAATGCTCCCCTGAAAGTTTTGGCACTCGAAACAGAAGGCTTTTTATCACAGGACAAGAAATCAGCCCTCAAAAACTTAACCGGCAGAAAATATTTTTTTGAAAAAAACCCTAAGCCCCGGCGTCAAAATTTCAGCAAAAATCTGACTTTTGGCAATTCACTTAAAAATGGTGCCAACCGGTTGCAAAAGCTCCCCTGAAAGTTTGGCACTCGAAACAGAAGGCTTTTTATCACAGGACAAGAAATCAGCCCTCAAAAACTTAACCGGCAGAAAATATTTTTTTGAAAAAATCCCTAAGCCCCGGGGTCACAATTTCAGCAAAAATCTGACTTTTGGCAGTTCACTCAAAAATGGTGCCAAAAGCTTGAAAATGCTCCGCTGAAAGCTTTGGCGATGGAAACAGAAGGCTTTTTATCACAGGACAAGAAATCAGCCCTCAAAAACTTAACCGGCAGAAAATATTTTTTGGAAAAAATCCCTAAGCCCCGGGGTCACAATTTCAGCAAAAATCTGACTTTTGGCAATTCACTCAAAAATGGTGCCAAAAGCTTGAAAATGCTCCCCTGAAAGCTTTGGCGATGGAAACAGAAGGCTTTTTACCACAGGACAAGAAATCATCCCTCAAAAACTTAATCGGCAGAAAATTTTTTTTTGAAAAAATCCCTAAGCCCCAGGGTCACAATTTCAGCAAAAATCTGACTTTTGGCAATTCACTCAAAAATGGTGTCAAAAACTTGAATATGCTCCCCTGAAAGGTTTGGCACTCAAAACAGAAGGATTTTTATCACAGGCCAAGAAATCAGCCCCCAAAAACATAACCGGCAGAAAATATTTTTTTGAAAAAATCCCTAAGCCCCGGGGTCACAATTTCAGCAAAAATCTGACTTTTGGCAATTCACTCAAAAATGGTGCCAAAAGCATGAAAATGCTCCCCTGAAAGGTTTGGCACTCGAAACAGAAGGATTTTTATCAGAGGACAAGAAATCATCCCTCAAAAACTTAACCAGCAGAAAATATTTTTTTGAAAAAATCCCTTAGCCCCAGGGTCACAATTTCAGCAAAAATCTGACTTTTGGCAGTTCACTCAAAAATGGTGCCAAAACCTTGAAAATGCTCCGCTGAAAGCTTTGGCGATGGAAACAGAAGGCTTTTTATCACAGGACAAGAAATAAGCCCTGAAAAACTTAACCGGCAGAAAATTTTTTTTTGAAAAATTCCTAAGCCCCGGGGTCACAATTTCTGCAGAAATCTGACTTTTGGCAGTTCGGTCAAAAATGGTGCCAACCGGTTGCAAATGCTCCCCTGAAAGTTTTGGCACTCGAAACAGAAGGCTTTTTATCACAGGACAAGAAATCAGCCCTCAAAAACTTAACCTGCAGAAAATATTTTTTTGAAAAAAACCCTAAGCCCCGGCGTCAAAATTTCAGCAAAAATCTGACTTTTGGCAATTCACTTTAAAATGGTGCCAACCGGTTGCAAAAGCTCCCCTGAAAGTTTGGCACTCGAAACAGAAGGCTTTTTATCACAGGACAAGAAATCAGCCCTCAAAAACTTAACCGGCAGAAAATATTTGTTTGAAAAATTCCCTAAGCCCCGGCGTCAAAATTTCAGCAAAAATATGACTTTTGGCAGTTCACTCAAAAATGGTGCCAAAAGCTTGAAAATGCTCTCCTGAAAGGTTTGGCACTCGAAACAGAAGGCTTTTTTTCACAGGACAAGAAATCAGCCCTCAAAAACTTAACCGGCAGAAAATATTTTTTTGAAAAAATCCCTCAGCCCCGGGGTCAGAATTTCAGCAAAAATCTGACTTTTGGCAATTCACTCAAAAATGGTGCCAAAAGCTTGAAAATGCTCCGCTGAAAGCTTTGGCGATGGAAACAGAAGGCTTTTTATCACAGGACAAGAAATCATCCCTCAAAAACTTAACCGGCAGAAAATATTTTTTGGAAAGAATCCCTAAGCCCCGGGGTCACAATTTCAGCAAAAATCTGACTTTTGGCAATTCACTCAAAAATGGTGCCAAATGCTTGAAAATGCTCCCCTGAAAGCTTTGGCGATGGAAACAGAAGGCTTTTTACCACAGGACAAGAAATCATCCCTCAAAAACTTAATCGGCAGAAAATATTTTTTTGAAAAAATCCCTAAGCCCCGGGGTCACGATTTCAGCAAAAATCTGACTTTTGGCAATTCACTCAAAAATGGTGCCAAAAGCTTGAATATGCTCCCCTGAAAGGTTTGGCACTCAAAACAGAAGGATTTTTATCACAGGACAAGAAATCAGCCCTCAAAAACTTAACCGGCAGAAAATATTTTTTTGAAAAAATCCCTTAGCCCCAGGGTCACAATTTCAGCAAAAATCTGACTTTTGGCAGTTCACTCAAAAATGGTGCCAAAAGCTTGAAAATGCTCCGCTGAAAGCTTTGGCGATGGAAACAGAAGGCTTTTTATCACAGGACAAGAAATAAGCCCTGAAAAACTTAACCGGCAGAAATTTTTTTTTTGAAAAAATTCCTAAGCCCCGGGGTCACAATTTCTGCAGAAATCTGACTTTTGGCAGTTCGGTCAAAAATGGTGCCAACCGGTTGCAAATGCTCCCCTGAAAGTTTTGGCACTCGAAACAGAAGGCTTTTTATCACAGGACAAGAAATCAGCCCTCAAAAACTTAACCGGCAGAAAATATTTTTTTGAAAAAAACCCTAAGCCCCGGCGTCAAAATTTCAGCAAAAATCTGACTTTTGGCAATTCACTTAAAAATGGTGCCAACCGGTTGCAAAAGCTCCCCTGAAAGTTTGGCACTCGAAACAGAAGGCTTTTTATCACAGGACAAGAACTCAGCCCTCAAAAACTTAACCGGCAGAAAATATTTGTTTGAAAAATTCCCTAAGCCCCGGCGTCAAAATTTCAGCAAAAATATGACTTTTGGCAGTTCACTCAAAAATGGTGCCAAAAGCTTGAAAATGCTCTCCTGAAAGGCTTGGCACTCGAAACAGAAGGCTTTTTTTCACAGGACAAGAAATCAGCCCTCAAAAACTTAACCGGCAGAAAATATTTTTTTGAAAAAATCCCTCAGCCCCGGGGTCAGAATTTCAGCAAAAATCTGACTTTTGGCAATTCACTCAAAAATGGTGCCAAAAGCTTGAAAATGCTCCGCTGAAAGCTTTGGCGATGGAAACAGAAGGCTTTTTATCACAGGACAAGAAATCATCCCTCAAAAACTTAACCGGCAGAAAATATTTTTTGGAAAGAATCCCTAAGCCCCGGGGTCACAATTTCAGCAAAAATCTGACTTTTGGCAATTCACTCAAAAATGGTGCCAAATGCTTGAAAATGCTCCCCTGAAAGCTTTGGCGATGGAAACAGAAGGCTTTTTACCACAGGACAAGAAATCATCCCTCAAAAACTTAATCGGCAGAAAATATTTTTTTGAAAAAATCCCTAAGCCCCGGGGTCACGATTTCAGCAAAAATCTGACTTTTGGCAATTCACTCAAAAATGGTGCCAAAAGCTTGAATATGCTCCCCTGAAAGCTTTGGCACTCAAAACAGAAGGATTTTTATCACAGGACAAGAAATCAGCCCTCAAAAACTTAACCGGCAGAAAATATTTTTTTGAAAAAATCCCTAAGCCCCAGGGTCACAATTTCAGCAAAAATCTGACTTTTGGCAATTCACTCAAAAATGGTGTCAACCGGTTGCAACTGCTCCCCTGAAAGGTTTGGCGATGGAAACAGAAGGCTTTTTATCACAGGCCAAGAAATCAGCCCTCAAAAACTTAACCGGCAGAAAATATTTTTTTGAAAAAATCCCTAAGCCCCAGGGTCACAATTTTAGTAAAAAACTGACTTTTGGCAATTCGCTCAAAAATGGTGCCAACCGGTTGCAAATGCTCCCCTGAAAGCTTTGGCGATGGAAACAGAAGGCCTTTTATCACAGGACAAGAAATCAGCCCTCAAAAACTTTACCGGCAGAATTTTTTTTTTTAAAAAAAAAATCCCTAAGCCCCGAAGTCACAATTTCTGCAAAAATCTAACTTTTGGCAGTTCGATCAAAAATGGTGCCAACCGGTTGCAATAGCTCCCCTGAAAGTTTGGCACTTGAAACAGAAGGCTTTTTATCACAGGACAAGAAATCAGCCCTCAAAAACTTAACCGGCAGAAAATATTTTTTTGAAAGAATCCCTAAGCCCCGGGGTCACAATTTCAGCAAAAATCTGACTTTTGGCAGTTGACTCAAAAATGGTGCCAAAAGCTTGAAGATGCTCCGCTGAAAGCTTTGGCGATGGAAACAGAAGGCTTTTTATCACAGGACAAGAAATCAGCCCTCAAAAACTTAACCGGCAGAAAATATTTTTGTGAAAAAATCCCTAAGCCCCGGGGTCACAATTTCAGCAAAAATCTGACTTTTGGCAGTTCATTCAAAAATGGTGCCAAAAGCTTGAAAATGCTCCGCTGAAAGCTTTGGCGATGGAAACAGAAGGCTTTTTATCACAGGACAAGAAATCATCCCTCAAAAACTTAACCGGCAGAAAATATTTTTTTGAAAAAATCCCTTAGCCCCAGGGTCACAATTTCAGCAAAAATCTGACTTTTGGCAATTCACTCAAAAATGGTGCCAAAAGCTTGAAAATGCTCCCCTGAAAGCTTTGGCGATGGAAACAGAAGGCTTTTTACCACAGGACAAGAAATCATCCCTCAAAAACTTAACCGGCAGAAAATATTTTTTTGAAAAAATCCCTAAGCCCCAGGGTCACAATTTCAGCAAAAATCTGACTTTTGGCAATTCACTCAAAAATGGTGCCAACCGGTTGCAAATGCTCCCCTGAAAGCTTTGGCACTCAAAACAGAAGGATTTTTATCACAGGACAAGAAATCAGCCCTCAAAAACTTAACCGGCAGAAAATATTTTTTTGAAAAAATCCCTAAGCCCCGGGGTCACAATTTCAGCAAAAATCTGACTTTTGGCAATTCACTCAAAAATGGTGTCAACCGGTTGCAACTGCTCCCCTGAAAGGTTTGGCGATGGAAACAGAAGGCTTTTTATCACAGGCCAATAAATCAGCCCTCAAAAACTTAACCGGCAGAAAATTTTTTTTTTGAAAAAATCCCTAAGCCCCAGGGTCACAATTTAAGCAAAAATCTGACTTTTGGCAATTCACTCAAAAATGGTGCCAACCGGTTGCAAATGCTCTCCTGAAAGCTTTGGCGATGGAAACAGAAGGCCTTTTATCACAGGACAAGAAATCAGCCCTCAGAAACTTAACCGGCAGAAAATTTTTTTTAAAAAAAAATCCCTAAGCCCCGGGGTCACAATTTCAGAAAAAATCTGACTTTCGGCAATTCACTTAAAAATGGTACCAACCGGTTGCAAATGCTCCCCTGAAAGTTTTACACTCGAAATAGAAGGCTTTTTATCACACGACAAGAAATCATCCCTCAAAAACTTAACCGGCAGAAAATATTTTTTGGAAAGAATCCCTAAGCCCCAGGGTCACAATTTCAGCAAAAATCTGACTTTTGGCAGTTCACTCAAAAATGGTGCCAAAAGTTTGAAAATGCTCCGCTGAAAGCTTTGGCGATGGAAACAGAAGGCTTTGTATCACAGGAGAAGAAATCATCCCTCAAAAACTTAACCGGCAGAAAATATTTTTTTGAAAAAATCCCTAAGCCCCGGGGTCACAATTTCAGCAAAAATCTGACTTTTGGCAATTCACTCAAAAATGGTGTCAAAAGCTTGAATATGCTCCCCTGAAAGGTTTGGCACTCAAAACAGAAGGATTTTTATCACAGGACAAGAAATCATCCCTCAAAAACTTAACCGGGAGAAAATATTTTTTTGAAAAAATCCCTAAGCCCCGGGGTCACAATTTCAGCAAAAATCTGACTTTTGGCAATTCACTCAAAAATGGTGTCAACCAGTTGCAAGTGCTCCCCTGAAAGGTTTGGCGATGGAAACAGAAGGCTTTTTATCACAGGCCAAGAAATCAGCCCTCAAAAACTTAACCGGCAGAAAACATTTTTTTGAAAAAATCCCTAAGCCCCAGGGTCACAATTTCAGCAAAAATCTGACTTTTGGCAATTCACTCAAAACTGGTGCCAACCGGTTGCAAATGCTCCCCTGAAAGCTTTGGCGATGGAAACAGAAGGCCTTTTATCACAGGACAAGAAATCAGCCCTCAAAAACTTAACCGGCAGAAATTTTTTTTAAAAAAAAAATCCCTAAGCCCCGGGGTCACAATTTCAGCAAAAATCTGACTTTCGGCAATTCATTTAAAAATGGTACCAACCGGTTGCAAATGCTCCCCTGAAAGTTTTACACTCGAAATAGAAGGCTTTTTATCACAGGACAAGAAATCATCCCTCAAAAACTTAACCGGCAGAAAATATTTTTTGGAAAGAATCCCTAAGCCCCGGGGTCACAATTTCAGCAAAAATCTGACTTTTGGCAGTTCACTCAAAAATGGTGCCAAAAGTTTGAAAATGCTCCGCTGAAAGCTTTGGCGATGGAAACAGAAGGCTTTTTATCACAGGAGAAGAAATCATCCCTCAAAAACTTAACCGGCAGAAAATATTTTTTTGAAAAAATCCCTTAGCCCCAGGGTCACAATTTCAGCAAAAATCTGACTTTTGGCAGTTCACTCAAAAATGGTGCCAAAAGCTTGAAAATGCTCCGCTGAAAGCTTTGGCGATGGAAACAGAAGGCTTTTTATCACAGGACAAGAAATCATCCCTCAAAAACAAAACCGGCAGAAAATATTTTTTTGAAAAAATCCCTAAGGCCCGGGGTCACAATTTCAGCAAAAATCTGACTTTTGGCAATTCACTCAAAAATGGTGCCAAAAGCTTGAAAATGCTCCGCTGAAAGCTTTGGCGATGGAAACAGAAGGCTTTTTATCACAGGACAAGAAATCAGCCCTCAAAAACTTAACCGGCAGAAAATATTTTTTTGAAAAAATCCCTAAGGCCCGGGGTCACAATTTCAGCAAAAATCTGACTTTTGGCAATTCACCCCAATATGGTGCCAAAAGCTTGAAAATGCTCCGCTGAAAGCTTTGGCGATGGAAACAGAAGGCTTTTTATCACAGGACAAGAAATCATCCCTCAAAAACTTAACCGGCAGAAAATATTTTTTGGAAAGAATCCCTAAGCCCCGGGGTCACAATTTCAGCAAAAATCTGACTTTTGGCAATTCACTCAAAAATGGTGCCAAAAGCACGAAAATGCTCCCCTGAAAGGTTTGGCACTCGAAACAGAAGGATTTTTATCACACGACAAGAAATCAGCCCTGAAAAACTGAACCGGCAGAAAATATTTTTTTTGAAAAAATCCCTAAGCCCCAGGGTCACAATTTCAGCAAAAATCTGACTTTTGGAAATTCACTCAAAAATGGTGCCAACCGGTTGCAAATGCTCTCCTGAAAGCTTTGGCGATGGAAACAGAAGGCCTTTTATCACAGGACAAGAAATCAGCCCTCAGAAACTTAACCGGCAGAAAATTTTTTTTAAAAAAAAATCCCTAAGCCCCGGGGTCACAATTTCAGAAAAAATCTGACTTTCGGCAATTCACTTAAAAATTGCCAACCGGTTGCAAATGCTCCCCTGAAAGTTTAGCGATGGAAAGAGAAGGCTTTTTATCACAGGACAAGAAATCAGCCCTCAAAAACTTAACCGGAAGAAAATAATTTTTTTGAAAAAATCCCGAAGCCCCGGAGTCACAATTTCAGCAAAAATCTGACTTTCGCCAATTCACTTAAAAATGGTGCCAAACGGTTGCAAATGCTAGCCTGGAAGTTTGGCGATGGAAACAGAAGGCCTTTTATCACAGGACAAGAAATCAGCCCTCAAAAACTTAACCGGCCGAAAATATTTTTTTTGAAAAAATCTCTAAGCCCCGGGGTCAGAATTTGAGCAAAAATCTGACTTTTGGCAATTCACTCAAAAATGGTGCCAAAAGCTTGAAAATGCTCCGCTGAAAGCTTTGGCGATGGAAATAGAAGGCTTTTATCACAGGACAAGAAATCAGACCTCAAAAACTTAACCGGAAGAAAATATTTTTTTGAAAAAATCCCTAAGCCCCGGGGTCACAATTTCAGCAAAAATCTGACTTTCGCCAATTCACTCAAAAATGGTGCCAACGGGTTGCAAATGCTCCCCTGAAAGCTTTGGCGATGGAAACAGAAGGCTTTTTATCACAGGAAAGGAAATCAGCCCTCAAAAACTTAACCGGCAGAAAATATTTTTTTGAAAAAATCCCTAAGCCCCGGGGTCACAATTTCAGCAAAAATCTGACTTTCGGCAATTCACTTAAAAATGGTGCCAACCGGTTGCAAATGCTCCCCTGAAAGCTTTGGCAGTGGAAACAGAAGGCTTTTTATCACAGGACAAGAAATCAGCCCTCAAAAACTTAACCGGCAGAAAATATTTTTTGGAAAAAATCCCTAAGCCCCGGGGTCACAATTTCAGCAAAAATCTGACTTTTGGCAATTCACTCAAAAATGGTGCCAACCGGTTGCAAATGCTCCCCTGAAAGTTTGGCGATGGAAAGAGAAGGCTTTTTATCACAGGACAAGAAAGCCCTCAAAAACTTAACCTGAAGAAAATAATTTTTTTGAAAAAATCCCGAAGCCCCGGGGTCACAATTTCAGCAAAAATCTGACTTTCGCCAATTCACTTAAAAATGGTGCAAAACGGTTGCAAATGCTCCCCTGAAAGCTTTGGCGATGGAAACAGAAGGCTTTTTATCACAGGACAAGAAATCAGCCCTCAAAAATTTAACCAGAAGAAAATATTTCTTTCAAAAAAAATCCCTAAGCCCCGGGGTCACAATTTCAGCAAAAACCTGACTTTTCGCAGTTCACTCAAAAATGGTGCCAACCGGTTGCAAATGCTCCGCTGAAAGCTTTAGCGATGGAAACAGAAGGCTTTTTATCACAGGACAAGAAATCAGCCCTCAAAAACTTAACCGGCAGAAAATATTTTTTTGAAAAAATCCCTAAGCCCCGGGGTCACAATTTCAGCAAAAATCTGACTTTTGGCAATTCACTCAAAAATGGTGCCAAAAGCTTGAAAATGCTCTCCTGAAAGATTTGGCACTCGAAACAGAAGGCTTTTTGTCACAGGACAAGAAATCAGCCCTCAAAAACTTAACCGGCTGAAAATATTTTTTTGAAAAAATCCCTAAGCCCCGGGGTCACAATTTCAGCAAAAATCTGACTTTTGTCAATTCACTCAAAATTGGTGCCAAAAGCTTGAAAATGCTCCGCTGAAAGCTTTGGCGATGGAAACAGAAGGCTTTTTATCACAGGACAAGAAATCAGCCCTCAAAAACTTAACCGGAAGAAAATATTTTTTTGAAAAAATCCCTAAGCCCCGGGGTCACAATTTCAGCAAAAATCTGACTTTCGGCAATTCACTTAAAAATGGTGCCAACCGGTTGCAAATGCTCCCCTAAAAGCTTTGGCAATGGAAACAGAAGTCTTTTTATCACAGGACAAGAAATCAGCCCTCAAAAACTTAACCGGCAGAAAATATTTTTTGGAAAAAATCCCTAAGCCCCGGGGTCACAATTTCAGCAAAAATCTGACTTTTGGCAATTCACTCAAAAATGGTGGCAACCGGTTGCAAATGCTCCCCTGAAAGTTTGGCGATGGAAAGAGAAGGCTTTTTATCACAGGACAAGAAATCAGCCCTCAAAAACTTAACCGGCAGAAAATATTTTTTGGAAAAAATCCCAAAGCCCCGGGGTCACAATTTCAGCAAAAATCTGACTTTTGGCAGTTCACTCAAAAATGGTGCCAACTGGTTGCAAATGCTCCCCTGAAAGCTTTGGCGATGGAAACAGAAGGCTTTTTATCACAGGACAAGAAATCAGCCCTCAAAAATTTAACCAGAAGAAAATATTTCTTTCAAAAAAAATCCCTAAGCCCCGGGGTCACAATTTCAGCAAAAACCTGACTTTTGGCAGTTCACTCAAAAATGGTGCCAACCGGTTGCAAATGCTCCGCTGAAAGCTTTGGCGATGGAAACAGAAGGCTTTTTATCACAGGACAAGAAATCAGCCCTCAAAAACTTAACCGGAAGAAAATATTTTTTTTGAAAAAATCCCGAAGCCTCGGGGTCACAATTTCAGCAAAAATATGACTTTCGCCAATTCACTTAAAAATGGTGCCAAACGGTTGCAAATGCTAGCCTGGAAGTTTGGCGATGGAAACAGAAGGCCTTTTATCACAGGACAAGAAATCAGCCCTCAAAAACTTAACCGGAAGAAAATAATTTTTTTGAAAAAATCCCGAAGCCCCGGGGTCACAATTTCAGCAAAAATCTGACTTTCGCCAATTCACTTAAAAATGGTGCCAAACGGTTGCAAATGCTAGCCTGGAAGTTTGGCGATGGAAACAGAAGGCCTTTTATCACAGGACAAGAAATCAGCCCTCAAAAACTTAACCGGCCGAAAATATTTTTTTTGAAAAAATCTCTAAGCCCCGGGGTCAGAATTTGAGCAAAAATCTGACTTTTGGCAATTCACTCAAAAATGGTGCCAAAAGCTTGAAAATGCTCCGCTGAAAGCTTTGGCGATGGAAATAGAAGGCTTTTATCACAGGACAAGAAATCAGCCCTCAAAAACTTAACCGGAAGAAAATATTTTTTTGAAAAAATCCCTAAGCCCCGGGGTCACAATTTCAGCAAAAATCTGACTTTCGCCAATTCACTCAAAAATGGTGCCAACGGGTTGCAAATGCTCCCCTGAAAGCTTTGGCGATGGAAACAGAAGGCTTTTTATCACAGGAAAGGAAATCAGCCCTCAAAAACTTAACCGGCAGAAAATATTTTTTTGAAAAAACCCCTAAGCCCCGGGGTCACAATTTCAGCAAAAATCTGACTTTCGGCAATTCACTTAAAAATGGTGCCAACCGGTTGCAAATGCTCCCCTGAAAGCTTTGGCAGTGGAAACAGAAGGCTTTTTATCACAGGACAAGAAATCAGCCCTCAAAAACTTAACCGGCAGAAAATATTTTTTGGAAAAAATCCCTAAGCCCCGGGGTCACATTTTCAGCAAAAATCTGACTTTTGGCAATTCACTCAAAAATGGTGCCAACCGGTTGCAAATGCTCCCCTGAAAGTTTGGCGATGGAAAGAGAAGGCTTTTTATCACAGGACAAGAAAGCCCTCAAAAACTTAACCGGAAGAAAATATTTTTTTTGAAAAAATCCCGAAGCCCCGGGGTCACAATTTCAGCAAAAATCTGACTTTCGCCAATTCACTTAAAAATGGTGCGAAACGGTTGCAAATGCTCCCCTGAAAGCTTTGGCGATGGAAACAGAAGGCTTTTTATCACAGGACAAGAAATCAGCCCTCAAAAATTTAACCAGAAGAAAATATTTCTTTCAAAAAAAATCCCTAAGCCCCGGGGTCACAATTTCAGCAAAAACCTGACTTTTCGCAGTTCACTCAAAAATGGTGCCAACCGGTTGCAAATGCTCCGCTGAAAGCTTTAGCGATGGAAACAGAAGGCTTTTTATCACAGGACAAGAAATCAGCCCTCAAAAACTTAACCGGCAGAAAATATTTTTTTGAAAAAATCCCTAAGCCCCGGGGTCACAATTTCAGAAAAAATCTGACTTTTGGCAATTCACTCAAAAATGGTGCCAAAAGCTTGAAAATGCTCTCCTGAAAGATTTGGCACTCGAAACAGAAGGCTTTTTGTCACAGGACAAGAAATCAGCCCTCAAAAACTTAACCGGCTGAAAATATTTTTTTGAAAAAATCCCTAAGCCCCGGGGTCACAATTTCAGCAAAAATCTGACTTTTGTCAATTCACTCAAAATTGGTGCCAAAGGCTTGAAAATGCTCCGCTGAAAGCTTTGGCGATGGAAACAGAAGGCTTTTTATCACAGGACAAGAAATCAGCCCTCAAAAACTTAACCGGAAGAAAATATTTTTTTGAAAAAATCCCTAAGCCCCGGGGTCACAATTTCAGCAAAAATCTGACTTTCGGCAATTCACTTAAAAATGGTGCCAACCGGTTGCAAATGCTCCCCTAAAAGCTTTGGCAATGGAAACAGAAGTCTTTTTATCACAGGACAAGAAATCAGCCCTCAAAAACTTAACCGGCAGAAAATATTTTTTGGAAAAAATCCCTAAGCCCCGGGGTCACAATTTCAGCAAAAATCTGACTTTTGGCAATTCACTTAAAAATGGTGCCAACCGGTTGCAAATGCTCCCCTGAAAGCTTTGGCAATGGAAACAGAAGGCTTTTTATCACAGGACAAGAAATCAGCCCTCAAAAATTTAACCGGCAGAAAATATTTTTTGGAAAAAATCCCTAAGCCCCGGGGTCACAATTTCAGTAAAAATCTGACTTTTGGCAATTCACTCAAAAATCGTGCCAACCGGTTGCAAATGCTCCCCTGAAAGTTTGGTGATGGAAAGAGAAGGCTTTTTATCACAGGACAAGAAAGCCCTCAAAAACTTAACCGGAAGAAAATATTTTTTTTGAAAAAATCCCGAAGCCCCGGGGTCACAATTTCAGCAAAAATCTGACTTTCGCCAATTCACTTAAAAATGGTGCCAAACGGTTGCAAATGCTCCCCTGAAAGCTTTGGCGATGGAAACAGAAGGCTTTTTATCACAGGACAAGAAATCACCCCTCAAAAATTTAACCAGAAGAAAATATTTCTTTCAAAAAAAATCCCTAAACCCCGGGGTCACAATTTCAGCAAAAATCTGACTTTTGGCAATTCACTCAAAAATGGTGCCAACCGGTTGCAAATGCTCCGCTGAAAGCTTTAGCGATGGAAACAGAAGCCTTTTTATCACAGGACAAGAAATCAGCCCTCAAAAACTTAACCGGCAGAAAATATTTTTTGGAAAAAATCCCTAAGCCCCGGGGTCACAATTTCAGCAAAAATCTGACTTTTGGCAATTCACTCAAAAATGGTGCCAACCGGTTGCAAATGCTCCCCTGAAAGTTTGGCGATGGAAAGAGAAGGCTTTTTATCACAAGACAAGAAATCAGCCCTCAAAAACTTAACCGGCAGAAAATATTTTTTTGAAAAAATCCCTAAGCCCCGGGGTCACAATTTCAGCAAAAATCTGACTTTTGTCAGTTCACTCAAAAATGGTGCCAACTGGTTGCAAATGCTCCCCTGAAAGCTTTGGTGATGGAAACAGAAGGCTTTTTATCACAGGACAAGAAATCAGCCCTCAAAAATTTAACCAGAAGAAAATATTTCTTTCAAAAAAAATCCCTAAGACCCGGGGTCACAATTTCAGCAAAAACCTGACTTTTGGCAGTTCACTCAAAAATGGTGCCAACCGGTTGCAAATGCTCCGCTGAAAGCTTTGGCGATGGAAACAGAAGGCTTTTTATCACAGGACAAGAAATCAGCCCTCAAAAACTTAACCGGAAGAAAATATTTTTTTGAAAAAATCCCGAAGCCCCGGGGTCACAATTTCAGCAAAAATCTGACTTTTGGCAATTCACTCAAAAATGGTGCCAACCGGTTGCAAATGCTCCCCTGAAAGTTTAGCGATGGAAAGAGAAGGCTTTTTATCACAGGACAAGAAATCAGCCCTCAAAAACTTAACCGGAAGAAAATATTTTTTTTGAAAAAATCCCGAAGCCCCGGGGTCACAATTTCAGCAAAAATCTGACTTTCGGCAATTCACTTAAAAATGGTGCCAAACGGTTGCAAATGCTCCCCTGAAAGCTTTGGCAATGGAAACAGAAGGCTTTTTATCACAGGACAAGAAATCAGCCCTCAAAAACTTAAACGGCAGAAAATATTTTTTGGAAAAAATCCCTAAGCCCTGGGGTCACAATTTCAGCAAAAATCTGACTTTTGGCAATTCACTCAAAAATGGTGCCAACCGGTTGCAAATGCTCCCCTGAAAGTTTGGTGATGGAAAGAGAAGGCTTTTTATCACAGGACAAGAAAGCCCTCAAAAACTTAACCGGAAGAAAATATTTTTTTTGAAAAAATCCCGAAGCCCCGGGGTCACAATTTCAGCAAAAATCTGACTTTCGCCAATTCACTTAAAAATGGTGCCAAACGGTTGCAAATGCTCCCCTGAAAGATTTGGCGATGGAAACAGAAGGCTTTTTATCACAGGACAAGAAATCACCCCTGGAAAAAATTTAACCAGAAGAAAATATTTCTTTCAAAAAAAATCCCTAAACCCCGGGGTCACAATTTCAGCAAAAACCTGACTTTTGGCAGTTCACTCAAAAATGGTGAAAACCGGTTGCAAATGCTCCGCTGAAAGCTTTAGCGATGGAAACAGAAGCCTTTTTATCACAGGACAAGAAATCAGCCCTCAAAAACTTAACCGGCAGAAAATATTTTTTTGAAAAAATCCCTAAGCCCCGGGGTCACAATTTCAGCAAAAATCTGACTTTTGGCAATTCACTCAAAAATGGTGCCAAAAGCTTGAAAATGCTCTCCTGAAAGATTTGGCACTCGAAACAGAAGGCGTTTTGTCACAGGACAAGAAATCAGCCCTCAAAAACTTAACCGGCTGAAAATATTTTTTTGAAAAAATCCCTAAGCCCCGGGGTCACAATTTCAGCAAAAATCTGACTTTTGTCAATTCACTCAAAATTGGTGCCAAAAGCTTGAAAATGCTCCGCTGAAAGCTTTGGCGATGGAAACAGAAGGCTTTTTATCACAGGACAAGAAATCAGCCCTCAAAAACTTAACCGGAAGAAAATATTTTTTTGAAAAAATCCCTAAGGCCCGGGGTCACAATTTCAGCAAAAATCTGACTTTCGGCAATTCACTTAAAAATGGTGCCAACCGGTTGCAAATGCTCCCCTAAAAGCTTTGGCAATGGAAACAGAAGGCTTTTTATCACAGGACAAGAAATCAGCCCTCAAAAACTTAACCGGCAGAAAATATTTTTTGGAAAAAATCCCTAAGCCCCGGGGTCACAATTTCAGCAAAAATCTGACTTTTGGCAATTCACTCAAAAATGGTGCCAACCGGTTGCAAATGCTCCGCTGAAAGCTTTAGCGATGGAAACAGAAGCCTTTTTATCACAGGACAAGAAATCAGCCAGCAAAAACTTAACCGGCAGAAAATATTTTTTTGAAAAAATCCCTAAGCCCCGGGGTCACAATTTCAGCAAAAATCTGACTTTTGGCAATTCACTCAAAAATGGTGCCAAAAGCTTGAAAATGCTCTCCTGAAAGATTTGGCACTCGAAACAGAAGGCGTTTTGTCACAGGACAAGAAATCAGCCCTCAAAAACTTAACCGGCTGAAAATATTTTTTTGAAAAAATCCCTAAGCCCCGGGGTCACAATTTCAGCAAAAATCTGACTTTTGTCAATTCACTCAAAATTGGTGCCAAAAGCTTGAAAATGCTCCGCTGAAAGCTTTGGCGATGGAAACAGAAGGCTTTTTATCACAGGACAAGAAATCAGCCCTCAAAAACTTAACCGGAAGAAAATATTTTTTTGAAAAAATCCCTAAGGCCCGGGGTCACAATTTCAGCAAAAATCTGACTTTCGGCAATTCACTTAAAAATGGTGCCAACCGGTTGCAAATGCTCCCCTAAAAGCTTTGGCAATGGAAACAGAAGGCTTTTTATCACAGGACAAGAAATCAGCCCTCAAAAACTTAACCGGCAGAAAATATTTTTTGGAAAAAATCCCTAAGCCCCGGGGTCACAATTTCAGCAAAAATCTGACTTTTGGCAATTCACTCAAAAATGGTGCCAACCGGTTGCAAATGCTCCCCTGAAAGTTTGGCGATGGAAAGAGAAGGCTTTTTATCACAGGACAAGAAATCAGCCAGCAAAAACTTAACCGGCAGAAAATATTATTTTGAAAAAATCCCTAAGCCCCGGGGTCACAATTTCAGCAAAAATCTGACTTTTGTCAGTTCACTCAAAAATGGTGCCAACTGGTTGCAAATGCTCCCCTGAAAGCTTTGGCGATGGAAACAGAAGGCTTTTTATCACAGGACAAGAAATCAGCCCTCAAAAATTTAACCAGAAGAAAATATTTCTTTCAAAAAAAATCCCTAAGCCCCGGGGTCACAATTTCAGCAAAAACCTGACTTTTGGCAGTTCACTCAAAAATGGTGCCAACCGGTTGCAAATGCTCCGCTGAAAGCTTTAGCGATGGAAACAGAAGCCTTTTTATTACAGGACAAGAAATCAGCCCTCAAAAACTTAACCGGCAGAAAAAAATGTTTTTGAAAAAATCCCTAAGCCCCGGGGTCACAATTTCAGCAAAAATCTGACTTTTGGCAATTCACTCAAAAATGGTGCCAAAAGCTTGAAAATGCTCCGCTGAAAGCTTTGGCGATGGAAACAGAAGGCTTTTTATCACAGGACAAGAAATCAGCCCTCAAAAACTTAACCGGCAGAAAATATTTTTTTGAAAAAATCCCTAAGCCCCGTGGTCACAATTTCAGCAAAAATCTGACTTTTGTCAATTCACTCAAAAATGGTGCCAAAAGCTTGAAAATGCTCCGCTGAAAGATTTGGCACTCGAAATAGAAGGCTTTTTGTCACAGGACAAGAAATCAGCCCTCAAAAACTTAACCGGCAGAAAATATTTTTTTTGAAAAAAATCCCTAAGCCCCGGGGTCACAATTTCAGCAAAAATCTGACTTTTGGCAATTCACTCAAAAATGGTGCCAAAAGCTTGAAAATGCTCCGCTGAAAGCTTTGGCGATGGAAACAGAAGGCCTTTTATCACAGGACAAGAAATCAGCCCTCAAAAACTTAACCGGCAGAAAATATTTTTTTTGAAAAAATCCCTAAGCCCCGGGGTCACAATTTCAACAAAAATCTTACTTTCGGCAATTTACTTAAAAATGGTGCCAACCGGTTGCAACTGCTCCCCTGAAAGGTTTGGCGATGGAAACAGAAGGCTTTTTATCACAGGCCAAGAAATCAGCCCTCAAAAACTTAACCGGCAGAAAATATTTTTTTGAAAAAATCCCTAAGCCCCAGGGTCACAATTTCAGCAAAAATCTGACTTTCGGCAATTCACTTAAAAATGGTACCAACCGGTTGCAAATGCTCCCCTGAAAGTTTTACACTCGAAATAGAAGGCTTTTTATCACAGGACAAGAAATCAGCCCTCAAAAACTTAACCGGCAGAAAATATTTTTTGGAAAGAATCCCTAAGCCCCGGGGTCACAATTTCAGCAAAAATCTGACTTTTGGCAGTTCACTCAAAAATGGTGCCAAAAGTTTGAAAATGCTCCGCTGAAAGCTTTGGCGATGGAAACAGAAGGCTTTTTATCACAGGAGAAGAAATCAGCCCTCAAAAACTTAACCGGCAGAAAATATTTTTTGGAAAGAATCCCTAAGGCCCGGGGTCACAATTTCAGCAAAAATCTGACTTTTGGCAATTCACTCAAAAATGGTGCCAAAAGCTTGAAAATGCTTTGGCGATGGAAACAGAAGGCTTTTTATCACAGGACAAGAAATCAGCCATCAAAAACTTAACCGGCAGAAAATATTTTTTTGAAAAAATCCCTAAGCCCCGGGGTCACAATTTCAGCAAAAATCTGACTTTTGGCAATTCACTCAAAAATGGTGCCAGAAGCTTGAAAATGCTCCGCTGAAAGCTTTGGCGATGGAAACAGAAGGCTTTTTATCACAGGACAAGAAATCATCCCTCAAAAACTTAACCGGCAGAAAATATTTTTTGGAAAGAATCCCTAAGCCCCGGGGTCACAATTTCAGCAAAAATCTGACTTTTGGCAATTCACTCAAAAATGGTGCCAAAAGCATGAAAATGCTCCCCTGAAAGGTTTGGCACTCGAAACAGAAGGATTTTTATCACACGACAAGAAATCAGCCCTGAAAAACTGAACCGGCAGAAAATATTTTTTTTGAAAAAATCCCTAAGCCCCGAAGTCACAATTTCTGTAAAAATCTGACTTTTGGCAGTTCGATCAAAAATGGTGCCAACCGGTTGCAAAAGCTCCCCTGAAAGTTTGGCACTCGAAACAGAAGGCTTTTTATCACAGGACAAGAAATCAGCCCTCAAAAACTTAACCGGAAGAAAATATTTTTTTGAAAAACTCCCGAAGCCCCGGGATCACAATTTCAACAAAAATCTGACTTTTGGCAATTCACTCAAAAATGGTGCCAACCGGTTGCAAATGCTCCCCTGAAAGTTTAGCGATGGAAACAGAAGGCTTTTTATCACAGGACAAGAAATCAGCCCTCAAAAACTTAACCGGAAGAAAATATTTTTTTGAAAAAATCCCTAAGCCCCGGGGTCACAATTTCAGCAAAAATCTGACTTTCGCCAATTCACTCAAAAAAGGTGCCAACCGGTTGCAAATGCTCCCCTGAAGGCTTTGGCGATGGAAACAGAAGGCTTTTTATCACAGGACAGGAAATCAGCCCTCAAAAACTTAACCGGCAGAAAATATTTTTTTGAAAAAATCCCTAAGCCCCGGGGTCACAATTTCAGCAAAAATCTGACTTTCGGCAATTCACTTAAAAATGGTGCCAACCGGTTGCAAATGCTCCCCTGAAAGCTTTGGCAATGGAAACAGAAGGCTTTTTATCACAGGACAAGAAATCAGCCCTCAAAAACTTAACCGGCAGAAAATATTTTTTGGAAAAAATCCCTAAGCCCCGTTGTCACAATTTCAGCAAAAATCTGACTTTTGGCAATTCACTCAAAAATGGTGCCAACCGGTTGCAAATGCTCCCCTGAAAGTTTGGCGATGGAAAGAGAAGGCTTTTTATCACAGGACAAGAAAGCCCTCAAAAACTTAACCGGAAGAAAATATTTTTTTTGAAAAAATCCCGAAGCCCCGGGGTCACAATTTCAGCAAAAAACTGACTTTCGCCAATTCACTTAAAAATGGTGCCAAACGGTTGCAAATGCTCCCCTGAAAGCTTTGGCGATGGAAACAGAAGGCTTTTTATCACAGGACAAGAAATCAGCCCTCAAAAATTTAACCAGAAGAAAATATTTCTTTCAAAAAAAATCCCTAAGCCCCGGGGTCACAATTTCAGCAAAAACCTGACTTTTGGCAGTTCACTCAAAAATGGTGCCAACCGGTTGCAAATGCTCCGCTGAAAGCTTTAGCGATGGAAACAGAAGCCTTTTTATCACAGGACAAGAAGTCAGCCCTCAAAAACTTAACCGGCAGAAAATATTTTTTTGAAAAAATCCCTAAGCCCCGGGGTCACAATTTCAGCAAAAATCTGACTTTTGGCAGTTTACTCAAAAATGGTGCCAACCGGTTGCAAATGCTCCCCTGAAAGATTTGGCACTCGAAACAGAAGGCTTTTTGTCACAGGACAAGAAATCAGCCCTCAAAAACTTAACCGGCAGAAAATATTTTTTTGAAAAAATCCCTAAGCCCCGGGGTCACAATTTCAGCAAAAATCTGACTTTTGTCAATTCACTCAAAAATGGTGCCAAAAGCTTAAAAATGCTCCGCTGAAAGCTTTGGCGATGGAAACAGAAGGCTTTTTATCACAGGCCAAGAAATCAGCCCTCAAAAACTTAACCGGAAGAAAATATTTTTTTGAAAAAATCCCTAAGGCCCAGGGTCGCAATTTCAGTAAAAATCTGACTTTTGGCAATTCATTCAAAAATGGTGCCAAAAGCTTGAAAATGCTCTCCTGAAAGGTTTGGCACTCGAAATAGAAGGCTTTTTATCACAGGACAAGAAATCAGCCCTCAAAAACTTAACCGGCAGAAAATATTTTTTTGAAAAAATCCCTAAGCCCCTAAGTCAGCAAAAAATCTGACTTTTGGCAATTCACTCAAAAATGGTGCCAAGAAATCAGCCCTCAAAAACTTAACCGGCAGAAAATATTTTTTTGAAAAAATCCCAAAGCCCCGGGGTCACAATTTCAGCAAAAATCTGACTTTTGGCAATTCACTCAAAAATGGTGCCCAAAGCTTGAAAATGCTCTCCTGAAAGGTTTGGCACTCGAAACAGAAGGCTTTCTATCACTGGACAAGAAATTAGCCCACAAAAACTTAACCGGCAGAAAATATTTTTTTGAAAGAATCCCTAAGCCCCGGGGTCACAATTTCAGCAAAAATCTGACTTTTGGCAATTCACTCAAAAATGGTGCCAAAAGCTTGAAAATGCTCCCCTGAAAGCTTTGGCGATGGAAACAGAAGGCTTTTTATCACAGGACAAGAAATCAGCCCTCAAAAACTTAACCGGCAGAAAATATTTTTTTGAAAAAATCCCTAAGCCCCGGGGTCACAATTTCAACAAAAATCTGACTTTTGGCAATTCACTCAAAAATGGTGCCCAAAGCTTGAAAATGCTCTCCTGAAAGGTTTGGCACTCGAAACAGAAGGCTTTTTATCACAGGACAAGAAATCACCCTCAAAAACTTAACCGGCAGAAAATATTTTTTTGAAAAAATCCCTAAGCCCCGGGGTCACAATTTCAGCAAAAATCTGACTTTTGGCAGTTCACTCAAAAATGGTGCCAAAAGCTTGAAAATGCTCTCCTGAAATGTTTGGCACTCGAAACAGAAGGCTTTTTATCACAGGACAAGAATTCAGCCCTCAAAAACTTAAGCAGCAGAAAATATTTTTTTGAAAAAATCCCTAAGCCCCGGGGTCACAATTTCAGCAAAAATCTGACTTTTGGCGATTCACTCAAAAATGGTGCCAAAAGCTTGAAAATGCTCCCCTGAAAGGTTTGGCACTCAAAAGAGAAGGATTTTTATCACAGGACAAGAAATCAGCCCTCAAAAACTTAACCGGCAGAAAATATTTTTTGGAAAAGATCCCAAAGCCCCGGGGTCACAATTTCAGCAAAAATCTGACTTTTGACAATTCACTCAAAAATGGTGCCAACCGGTTGCAAATGCTCCCCTGAAAGCTGTGGCGATGTAAACAGAAGGCTTTTTATCACAGGACAAGAAATCAGCCCTCAAAAACTTAACCGGCAGAAAATATTTTTTTGAAAGAATCCCTAAGCCCCGGGGTCACAATTTCAGCAAAAATCTGACTTTTGGCAATTCACTCAAAAATGGTGCCAAAAGCTTGAAAATACTCCCCTGAAAGCTTTGGCGATGGAAACAGAAGGCTTTTTATCACAGGACAAGAAATCAGCCCTCAAAAACTTAACCGGCAGAAAATATTTTTTTGAAAAAATCCCTAAGCCCCGGGGTCACAATTTCAGCAAACATCTGACTTTTGGCAATTCACTCAAAAATGGTGCCAACAGTTTGAAAATGCTCCGCTGAAAGCTTTGGCGATGGAAACAGAAGGCTTTTTATCACAGGAGAAGAAATCAGCCCTCAAAAACTTAACCGGCAGAAAATATTTTTTGGAAAGAATCCCTAAGGCCCGGGGTCACAATTTCAGCAAAAATCTGACTTTTGGCAATTCACTCAAAAATGGTGCCAAAAGCTTGAAAATGCTTTGGCGATGGAAACAGAAGGCTTTTTATCACAGGACAAGAAATCAGCCCTCAAAAACTTAACCGGCAGAAAATATTTTTTTGAAAAAATCCCTAAGCCCCGGGGTCACAATTTCAGCAAAAATCTGACTTTTGGCAATTCACTCAAAAATGGTGCCAAAAGCTTGAAAATGCTCCGCTGAAAGCTTTGGCGATGGAAACAGAAGGCTTTTTATCACAGGACAAGAAATCATCCCTCAAAAACTTAACTGGCAGAAAATATTTTTTGGAAAGAATCCCTAAGCCCCGGGGTCACAATTTCAGCAAAAATCTGACTTTTGGCAATTCACTCAAAAATGGTGCCAAAAGCATGAAAATGCTCCCCTGAAAGGTTTGGCACTCGAAACAGAAGGATTTTTATCACACGACAAGAAATCAGCCCTGAAAAACTGAACCGGCAGAAAATATTTTTTTTGAAAAAATCCCTAAGCCCCGAAGTCACAATTTCTGTAAAAATCTGACTTTTGGCAGTTCGATCAAAAATGGTGCCAACCGGTTGCAAAAGCTCCCCTGAAAGTTTGGCACTCGAAACAGAAGGCTTTTTATCACAGGACAAGAAATCAGCCCTTAAAAACTTAACCGGCAAAAAAAAAATTTTTTTGAAAAAATCCCTTAGCCCCAGGGTCACAATTTCAGCAAAAATCTGACTTTTGGCAGTTTACTCAAAAATGGTGCCAACCGGTTGCAAATGCTCCCCTGAAAGTTTGGCGATGGAAAGAGAAGGCTTTTTATCACAGGACAAGAAATCAGCCCTCAAAAACTTTACCGGCAGAAAATATTTTTTTGAAAAAATCCCTAAGCCCCGGGGTCACAATTTCAGCAAAAATCTGACTTTTGGCAATTCACTCAAAAATGGTGCCAAAAGCTTGAAAATGCTCCGCTGAAAGCTTTGGCGATGGAAACAGAAGGCTTTTTATCACAGGACAAGAAATCAGCCCTCAAAAACTTAACCGGAAGAAAATATTTTTTTTGAAAAACTCCCGAAGCCCCGGGATCACAATTTCAACAAAAATCTGACTTTTGGCAATTCACTCAAAAATGGTGCCAACCGGTTGCAAATGCTCCCCTGAAAGTTTAGCGATGGAAACAGAAGGCTTTTTATCACAGGACAAGAAATCAGCCCTCAAAAACTTAACCGGAAGAAAATATTTTTTTGAAAAAATCCCTAAGCCCCGGGGTCACAATTTCAGCAAAAATCTGACTTTTGGCGATTCACTCAAAAATGGTGCCAAAAGCTTGAAAATGCTCCCCTGAAAGGTTTGGCACTCAAAAGAGAAGGATTTTTATCACAGGACAAGAAATCAGCCCTCAAAAACTTAACCGGCAGAAAATATTTTTTGGAAAAGATCCCAAAGCCCCGGGGTCACAATTTCAGCAAAAATCTGACTTTTGACAATTCACTCAAAAATGGTGCCAACCGGTTGCAAATGCTCCCCTGAAGGCTTTGGCGATGGAAACAGAAGGCTTTTTATCACAGGACTGGAAATCAGCCCTCAAAAACTTAACCGGCAGAAAATATTTTTTTGAAAAAATCCCTAAGCCCCGGGGTCACAATTTCAGCAAAAATCTGACTTTCGGCAATTCACTTAAAAATGGTGCCAACCGGTTGCAAATGCTCCCCTGAAAGCTTTGGCAATGGAAACAGAAGGCTTTTTATCACAGGACAAGAAATCAGCCCTCAAAAACTTAACCGGCAGAAAATATTTTTTGGAAAAAATCCCTAAGCCCCGTTGTCACAATTTCAGCAAAAATCTGACTTTTGGCAATTCACTCAAAAATGGTGCCAACCGGTTGCAAATGCTCCCCTGAAAGTTTGGCAATGGAAAGAGAAGGCTTTTTATCACAGGACAAGAAAGCCCTCAAAAACTTAACCGGAAGAAAATATTTTTTTTGAAAAAATCCCGAAGCCCCGGGGTCACAATTTCAGCAAAAATCTGACTTTCGCCAATTCACTTAAAAATGGTGCCAAACGGTTGCAAATGCTCCCCTGAAAGCTTTGGCGATGGAAACAGAAGGCTTTTTATCACAGGACAAGAAATCAGCCCTCAAAAATTTAACCAGAAGAAAATATTTCTTTCAAAAAAAATCCCTAAGCCCCGGGGTCACAATTTCAGCAAAAACCTGACTTTTGGCAGTTCACTCAAAAATGGTGCCAACCGGTTGCAAATGCTCCGCTGAAAGCTTTAGCGATGGAAACAGAAGCCTTTTTATCATAGGACAAGAAGTCAGCCCTCAAAAACTTAACCGGCAGAAAATATTTTTTTGAAAAAATCCCTAAGCCCCGGGGTCACAATTTCAGCAAAAATCTGACTTTTGGCAGTTCACTCAAAAATGGTGCCAAAAGCTTGAAAATGCTCTCCTGAAAGATTTGGCACTCGAAACAGAAGGCTTTTTGTCACAGGACAAGAAATCAGCCCTCAAAAACTTAACCGGCAGAAAATATTTTTTTGAAAAAATCCCTAAGCCCCGGGGTCACAATTTCAGCAAAAATCTGACTTTTGTCAATTCACTCAAAATTGGTGCCAAAAGCTTGAAAATGCTCCGCTGAAAGCTTTGGCGATGGAAACAGAAGGCTTTTTATCACAGGACAGGAAATCAGCCCTCAAAAACTTAACCGGCAGAAAATATTTTTTTGAAAAAATCCCTAAGCCCCGGGGTCACAATTTCAGCAAAAATCTGACTTTCGGCAATTCACTTAAAAATGGTGCCAACCGGTTGCAAATGCTCCCCTGAAAGCTTTGGCAATGGAAACAGAAGGCTTTTTATCACAGGACAAGAAATCAGCCCTCAAAAACTTAACCGGCAGAAAATATTTTTTGGAAAAAATCCCTAAGCCCCGTTGTCACAATTTCAGCAAAAATCTGACTTTTGGCAATTCACTCAAAAATGGTGCCAACCGGTTGCAAATGCTCCCCGGAAAGTTTGGCAATGGAAAGAGAAGGCTTTTTATCACAGGACAAGAAAGCCCTCAAAACTTAACCGGAAGAAAATATTTTTTTTGAAAAAATCCCGAAGCCCCGGGGTCACAATTTCAGCAAAAATCTGACTTTCGCCAATTCACTTAAAAATGGTGCCAAACGGTTGCAAATGCTCCGCTGAAAGCTTTAGCGATGGAAACAGAAGCCTTTTTATCACAGGACAAGAAGTCAGCCCTCAAAAACTTAACCGGCAGAAAATATTTTTTGAAAAAATCCCTAAGCCCCGGGGTCACAATTTCAGCAAAAATCTGACTTTTGGCAGTTCACTCAAAAATGGTGCCAAAAGCTTGAAAATGCTCTCCTGAAAGATTTGGCACTCGAAACAGAAGGCTTTTTGTCACAGGACAAGAAATCAGCCCTCAAAAACTTAACCGGCAGAAAATATTTTTTTGAAAAAATCCCTAAGCCCCGGGGTCACAATTTCAGCAAAAATCTGACTTTTGTCAATTCACTCAAAATTGGTGCCAAAAGCTTGAAAATGCTCCGCTGAAAGCTTTGGCGATGGAAACAGAAGGCTTTTTATCACAGGACAAGAAATCAGCCCTCAAAAATTTAACCAGAAGAAAATATTTCTTTCAAAAAAAATCCCTAAGCCCCGGGGTCACAATTTCAGCAAAAACCTGACTTTTGGCAGTTCACTCAAAAATGGTGCCAACCGGTTGCAAATGCTCCGCTGAAAGCTTTAGCGATGGAAACAGAAGCCTTTTTATCATAGGACAAGAAGTCAGCCCTCAAAAACTTAACCGGCAGAAAATATTTTTTTGAAAAAATCCCTAAGCCCCGGGGTCACAATTTCAGCAAAAATCTGACTTTTGGCAGTTCACTCAAAAATGGTGCCAAAAGCTTGAAAATGCTCTCCTGAAAGATTTGGCACTCGAAACAGAAGGCTTTTTGTCACAGGACAAGAAATCAGCCCTCAAAAACTTAACCGGCAGAAAATATTTTTTTGAAAAAATCCCAAAGCCCCGGGGTCACAATTTCAGCAAAAATCTGACTTTTGGCAGTTCACTCAAAAATGGTGCCAAAAGCTTGAAAATGCTCTCCTGAAATGTTTGGCACTTGAAACAGAAGGCTTTTTATCACAGGACAAGAATTCAGCCCTCAAAAACTTAAGCAGCAGAAAATATTTTTTTGAAAAAATCCCTAAGCCCCGGGGTCACAATTTCAGCAAAAAATCTGACTTTTGGCGATTCACTCAAAAATGGTGCCAAAAGCTTGAAAATGCTCCCCTGAAAGGTTTGGCACTCAAAAGAGAAGGATTTTTATCACAGGACAAGAAATCAGCCCTCAAAAACTTAACCGGCAGAAAATATTTTTTGGAAAAGATCCCAAAGCCCCGGGGTCACAATTTCAGCAAAAATCTGACTTTTGACAATTCACTCAAAAATGGTGCCAACCGGTTGCAAATGCTCCCCTGAAAGCTGTGGCGATGTAAACAGAAGGCTTTTTATCACAGGACAAGAAATCAGCCCTCAAAAACTTAACCGGCAGAAAATATTTTTTTGAAAGAATCCCTAAGCCCCGGGGTCACAATTTCAGCAAAAATCTGACTTTTGGCAATTCACTCAAAAATGGTGCCAAAAGCTTGAAAATGCTCCCCTGAAAGCTTTGGCGATGGAAACAGAAGGCTTTTTATCACAGGACAAGAAATCAGCCCTCAAAAACTTAACCGGCAGAAAATATTTTTTTGAAAAAATCCCTAAGCCCCGGGGTCACAATTTCAGCAAAAATCTGACTTTTGGCAATTCACTCAAAAATGGTGCCCAAAGCTTGAAAATGCTCTCCTGAAAGGTTTGGCACTCGAAACAGAAGGCTTTTTATCACAGGACAAGAAATCAGCCCTCAAAAACTTAACCGGCAGAAAATATTTTTTTGAAAAAATCCCTAAGCCCCGGGGTCACAATTTCAGCAAAAATCTGACTTTTGGCAGTTCACTCAAAAATGGTGCCAAAAGGTTGAAAATGCTCTCCTGAAATGTTTGGCACTCGAAACAGAAGGCTTTTTGTCACAGGACAAGAATTCAGCCCTCAAAAACTTAAGCGGCAGAAAATACTTTTTTTAAAAAAATCCCTAAGCCCCGGGGTCACAATTTCAGCAAAAATCTGACTTTTGGCGATTCACTCAAAAATGGTGCCAAAAGCTTGAAAATGCTCCCCTGAAAGGTTTGGCACTCAAAAGAGAAGGATTTTTATCACAGGACAAGAAATCAGCCCTCAAAAACTTAACCGGCAGAAAATATTTTTTGGAAAAGATCCCAAAGCCCCGGGGTCACAATTTCAGCAAAAATCTGACTTTTGACAATTCACTCAAAAATGGTGCCAACCGGTTGCAAATGCTCCCCTGAAAGCTGTGGCGATGTAAACAGAAGGCTTTTTATCACAGGACAAGAAATCAGCCCTCAAAAACTTAACCGGCAGAAAATATTTTTTTGAAAGAATCCCTAAGCCCCGGGGTCACAATTTCAGCAAAAATCTGACTTTTGGCAATTCACTCAAAAATGGTGCCCAAAGCTTGAAAATGCTCCCCTGAAAGGTTTGGCACTCGAAACAGAAGGCTTTTTATCACAGGACAAGAATTCAGCCCTCAAAAACTTAACCGGCAGAAAATATTTTTTTGAAAAATCCCTAAGCCCCGGGGTCACAATTTCAGCAAAAATCTGACTTTTGGCAGTTCACTCAAAATGGTGCCAAAAGGTTGAAATGCTCTCCTGAAATGTTTGGCACTCGAAACAGAAGGCTTTTTGTCACAGGACAAGAATTCAGCCCTCAAAAACTTAAGCGGCAGAAAATACTTTTTTTAAAAAAATCCCTAAGCCCCGGGGTCACAATTTCAGCAAAAATCTGACTTTTGGCGATTCACTCAAAAATGGTGCCAAAAGCTTGAAAATGCTCCCCTGAAAGGTTTGGCACTCAAAGAGAAGGATTTTTATCACAGGACAAGAAATCAGCCCTCAAAAACTTAACCGGCAGAAAATATTTTTTGGAAAAGATCCCTAAGCCCCAGGGTCACAATTTCAGCAAAAATCTGACTTTTGGCAATTCACTCAAAAATGGTGTCAACCGGTTGCAACTGCTCCCCTGAAAGGTTTGGCGATGGAAACAGAAGGCTTTTTATCACAGGCCAAGAAATCAGCCCTCAAAAACTTAACCGGCAGAAAATATTTTTTGAAAAAATCCCTAAGCCCCGGGGTCACAATTTCAGCAAAAATCTGACTTTTGACAATTCACTCAAAAATGGTGCCAACCGGTTGCAAATGCTCCCCTGAAAGCTGTGGCGATGTAAACAGAAGGCTTTTTATCACAGGACAAGAAATCAGCCCCTCAAAAACTTAACCGGCAGAAAATATTTTTTTGAAAAAATCCCTAAGCCCGGGGTCACAATTTCTGCAAAAATCTGACTTTTGGCAATTCACTCAAAAATGGTGCCAAAAGCTTGAAAATGCTCCCCTGAAAGCTTTGGCGATGGAAACAGAAGGCTTTTTATCACAGGACAAGAAATCAGCCCTCAAAAACTTAACCGGCAGAAAATATTTTTTTGAAAAATCCCTAAGCCCCGGGGTCACAATTTCAGCAAAAATCTGACTTTTGGCAATTCACTCAAAAATGGTGCCCAAAGCTTGAAAATGCTCTCCTGAAAGGTTTGGCACTCGAAACAGAAGGCTTTTTATCACAGGACAAGAAATCAGCCCTCAAAAACTTAACCGGCAGAAAATATTTTTTTGAAAAAATCCCTAAGCCCCGGGGTCACAATTTCAGCAAAAATCTGACTTTTGGCAGTTCACTCAAAAATGGTGCCTAAAGGTTGAAAATGCTCTCCTGAAATGTTTGGCACTCGAAACAGAAGGCTTTTTGTCACAGGACAAGAAATCAGCCCTCAAAAACTTAAGCAGCAGAAAATATTTTTTGAAAAAATCCCTAAGCCCCGGGGTCACAATTTCAGCAAAAATCTGACTTTTGGCGATTCACTCAAAAATGGTGCCAAAAGCTTGAAAATGCTCCCCTGAAAGGTTTGGCACTCAAAAGAGAAGGATTTTTATCACAGGACAAGAAATCAGCCCTCAAAAACTTAACCGGCAGAAAATATTTTTTGGAAAAGATCCCAAAGCCCCGGGGTCACAATTTCAGCAAAAATCTGACTTTTGGCAGTTCACTCAAAAATGGTGCCAACCGGTTGCAAATGCTCCCCTGAAAGCTGTGGCGATGTAAACAGAAGGCTTTTTATCACAGGACAAGAAATCAGCCCTCAAAAACTTAACCGGCAGAAAATATTTTTTTGACAAAATCCCTAAGCCCCGGGGTCACAATTTCTGCAAAAATCTGACTTTTGGCAATTCACTCAAAAATGGTGCCAAAAGCTTGAAAATGCTCTCCTGAAAGGTTTGGCACTCGAAACAGAAGGCTTTTTATCACAGGACAAGAATTCAGCCCTCAAAAACTTAACCGGCAGAAAATATTTTTTTGAAAAAAATCCCTAAGCCCCGGGGTCACAATTTCAGCAAAAATCTGACTTTTGGCAGTTCACTCAAAAATGGTGCCAACCGGTTGCAAATGCTCCTCTGAAAGCTTTGGCGATGGAAACAGAAGGCTTTTTATCACAGGACAAGAAATCAGCCCTCAAAAACTTAACCGGCACAAAATATTTTTTTGAAAAAAACCCTAAGCCCCGGGGTCACAATTTCAGCAAAAATCTGACTTTTGGCAATTCACTCAAAAATGGTGCCAAAAGCTTGAAAATGCTCCGCTGAAAGCTTTGGCGATGGAAACAGAAGGATTTTGTCACAGGACAAGAAATCAGCCCTCAAAAACTTAACCGGCAGAAAATATTTTTTAAAAAAATCCCTAAGCCCCGGGGTCACTATTTCAGCAAAAATCTGACTTTTGGCAGTTCACTCAAAATGGTGCCAAAACTTGAAAATGCTCTCCTGAAATATTTGGCACTCGAAACAGAAGGCTTTTTATCACAGGACAAGAAATCAGCCCTCAAAACTTAACCGGCAGAAAATATTTTTTTGAAAAAATCCCTAAGCCTCGGGGTCACAATTTCAGCAAAAATCTGACTTTTGGCAATTCACTCAAAAATGGTGCCAAAAGCTGGAAAATGCTCCCCTGAAAGCTTTGGCGATGGAAACAGAAGGCTTTTTATCAGAGGACAAGAAATCAGCCCTCAAAAACTTAACCGGCAGAAAATATTTTTTTGAAAAAATCCCTAAGCCCCGGGGTCCAATTTCAGCAAAAATCTGACTTGGCAGTTCACTCAAAAATGGTGCCAACCGGTTGCAAATGCTCCTCTGAAAGCTTTGGCGATGGAAACAAAAGGCTTTTTATCACAGGACAAGAAATCAGCCCTCAAAAACTTAACCGGCACAAAATATTTTTTTGAAAAAACCCTAAGCCCCGGGGTCACAATTTCAGCAAATATCTGACTTTTGGCAATTCACTCAAAAATGGTGCCCAAAGCTTGAAAATGCTCTCCTGAAAGGTTTGGCACTCGAAACAGAAGGCTTTTTATCACAGGACAAGAAAGCAGCCCTCAAAAACTTAACCGGCAGAAAATATTTTTTGGAAAAAATCCCTAAGCCACGGGGTCACAATTTCAGCAAAAACTGACTTTTGGCAATTCACTCAAAAATGGTGCCCAAAGCTTGAAAATGCTCTCCCGAAAGTTTTGGCACTCGAAACAGAAGGCTTTTTATCACAGGAGAAGAAATCAGCCCTCAAAAACTTAACCGGCAGAAAATATTTTTTTGAAAAAATCCCTAAGCCCCGGGGGTCACAATTTCAGCAAAAATCTGACTTTTGGCAGTTCACTCAAAAATGGTGCCAAAAGCTTGAAAATGCTCTCCTCAAATGTTTGGCACTCGAAACAGAAGGCTTTTTATCACAGGACAAGAAATCAGCCCTCAAAAACTTAACCGGCAGAAATATTTTTTTGAAAAAAATCCCTAAGCCCCGGGGTCACAATTTCAGCAAAAATCTGACTTTTGGCGATTCACTCAAAAATGGTGCCAAAAGCTTGAAAATGCTCCCCTGAAAGGTTTGGCACTCAAAAGAGAAGGATTTTTATCACAGGACAAGAAATCAGCCCTCAAAAACTTAACCGGCAGAAAATATTTTTTGGAAAAAATCCCTAAGCCCCGGGGTCACAATTTCAGCAAAAAACTGACTTTTAGCAATTCACTCAAAAATGGTGCCCAAAGCTTTAAAATGCTCTCCTGAAAGTTTTGGCACTCGAAACAGAAGGCTTTTTATCACAGGACAAGAAATCAGCCGTCAAAAACTTAACCGGCAGAAAATATTTTTTTAAAAAAATCCCTAAGCCCCAGGGTCACAATTTCAGCAAAAATCTGACTTTTGGCAGTTCACTCAAAAATGGTGCCAAAAGCTTGAAAATGCTCTCCTGAAATGTTTGGCACTCGAAACAGAAGGCTTTTTATCACAGGACAAGAATTCAGCCCTCAAAAACTTAACCGGCAGAAAATATTTTTTGGAAAAAATCCCTAAGCCCCGGGGTCACAATTTCAGCAAAAATCTGACTTTTGGCAGTTCACTCAAAAATGGTGCCAAAGCTTGAAAATGCTCTCCTGAAAGGTTTGGCACTCGAAACAGAAGGCTTTTTATCAGAGGACAAGAAATCAGCCCTCAAAAACTTAACCGGCAGAAAATATTTTTTGGAAAAGATCCCAATGCCCTGGGTCACAATTTCAGCAAAAATCTGACTTTTGACAATTCACTCAAAAATGGTGCCAACCGGTTGCAAATGCTCCCCTGAAAGCTGTGGCGATGTAAACAGAAGGCTTTTTATCACAGGACAAGAAATCAGCCCTCAAAAACTTAACCGGCAGAAAATATTTTTTTGACAAAATCCCTAAGCTCCGGGGTCACAATTTCTGCAAAAATCTGACTTTTGGCAATTCACTCAAAAATGGTGCCAAAAGCTTGAAAATGCTCTCCTGAAAGGTTTGGCACTCGAAACAGAAGGCTTTTTATCACAGGACAAGAATTCAGCCCTCAAAAACTTAACCGGCAGAAAATATTTTTTTGAAAAAATCCCTAAGCCCCGGGGTCACAATTTCAGCAAAAATCTGACTTTTGGCAGTTCACTCAAAAATGGTGCCAACCGGTTGCAAATGCTCCTCTGAAAGCTTTGGCGATGGAAACAGAAGGCTTTTTATCACAGGACAAGAAATCAGCCTCAAAAACTTAACCGGCACAAATATTTTTTTGAAAAAACCCTAAGCCCCGGGGTCACAATTTCAGCAAAAATCTGACTTTTGGCAATTCACTCAAAAATGGTGCCAAAAGCTTGAAAATGCTCCGCTGAAAGCTTTGGCGATGGAAACAGAAGGATTTTGTCACAGGACAAGAAATCAGCCCTCAAAAACTTAACCGGCAGAAAATATTTTTTTAAAAAAATCCCTAAGCCCCGGGGTCACTATTTCAGCAAAAATCTGACTTTTGGCAGTTCACTCAAAAATGGTGCCAAAACTTGAAAATGCTCTCCTGAAATATTTGGCACTCGAAACAGAAGGCTTTTTATCACAGGACAAGAAATCAGCCCTCAAAAACTTAACCGGCAGAAAATATTTTTTTGAAAAAATCCCTAAGCCTCGGGGTCACAATTTCAGCAAAAATCTGACTTTTGGCAATTCACTCAAAAATGGTGCCAAAAGCTGGAAAATGCTCCCCTGAAAGCTTTGGCGATGGAAACAGAAGGCTTTTTATCAGAGGACAAGAAATCAGCCCTCAAAAACTTAACCGGCAGAAAATATTTTTTTGAAAAAATCCCTAAGCCCCGGGGTCCAATTTCAGCAAAAATCTGACTTGGCAGTTCACTCAAAAATGGTGCCAACCGGTTGCAAATGCTCCTCTGAAAGCTTTGGCGATGGAAACAAAAGGCTTTTTATCACAGGACAAGAAATCAGCCCTCAAAAACTTAACCGGCACAAAATATTTTTTTGAAAAAAACCCTAAGCCCCGGGGTCACAATTTCAGCAAATATCTGACTTTTGGCAATTCACTCAAAAAATGGTGCCCAAAGCTTGAAAATGCTCTCCTGAAAGGTTTGGCACTCGAAACAGAAGGCTTTTTATCACAGGACAAGAAAGCAGCCCTCAAAACTTAACCGGCAGAAAATATTTTTTGGAAAAAATCCCTAAGCCACGGGGTCACAATTTCAGCAAAAAACTGACTTTTGGCAATTCACTCAAAAATGGTGCCCAAAGCTTGAAAATGCTCTCCCGAAAGTTTTGGCACTCGAAACAGAAGGCTTTTTATCACAGGAGAAGAAATCAGCCCTCAAAAACTTAACCGGCAGAAAATATTTTTTTGAAAAAATCCCTAAGCCCCGGGGTCACAATTTCAGCAAAAATCTGACTTTTGGCAGTTCACTCAAAAATGGTGCCAAAAGCTTGAAAATGCTCTCCTCAAATGTTTGGCACTCGAAACAGAAGGCTTTTTATCACAGGACAAGAAATCAGCCCTCAAAAACTTAACCGGCAGAAAATATTTTTTTGAAAAAATCCCTAAGCCCCGGGGTCACAATTTCAGCAAAAATCTGACTTTTGGCGATTCACTCAAAAATGGTGCCAAAAGCTTGAAAATGCTCCCCTGAAAGGTTTGGCACTCAAAAGAGAAGGATTTTTATCACAGGACAAGAAATCAGCCCTCAAAAACTTAACCGGCAGAAAATATTTTTTGGAAAAAATCCCTAAGCCCCGGGGTCACAATTTCAGCAAAAAACTGACTTTTAGCAATTCACTCAAAAATGGTGCCCAAAGCTTTAAAATGCTCTCCTGAAAGTTTTGGCACTCGAAACAGAAGGCTTTTTATCACAGGACAAGAAATCAGCCGTCAAAAACTTAACCGGCAGAAAATATTTTTTTAAAAAAATCCCTAAGCCCCAGGGTCACAATTTCAGCAAAAATCTGACTTTTGGCAGTTCACTCAAAAATGGTGCCAAAGCTTGAAAATGCTCTCCTGAAATGTTTGGCACTCGAAACAGAAGGCTTTTTATCACAGGACAAGAATTCAGCCCTCAAAAACTTAACCGGCAGAAAATATTTTTTGGAAAAAATCCCTAAGCCCCGGGGTCAC
>NW_027670042.1:12500-17500 GCF_964188305.1 Podarcis bocagei
TAGGGTTAGGGTACTGTTAGGGTTAAGGTTAGGGTTAGGTTAGGGTTAGGGCTTAGGGTTAGGGTTAGGGTTAGGGTTAGGGTTAGGGTTAGGGTTAGGGTTAGGGTTAGGGTTAGGGTTAGGGTTAGGGTTAGGGTTAGGGTTAGGGTTAGGGTATGGTTAGGTTTAGTATAAGGGTTAGGGTTAGGCTTAGAGTTAAGGGTTAGGGTTAGGGTTGGGGTTAGGGTTGGGGTTAGGGTTAGGGTACTGTTAGGGTTAAGGTTAGGGTTAGGGTAAGGTTAGGGCTTAGGGTTAGGGTTAGGGTTAGGGTTAGGGTTAGGGTTAGGGTATGGTTAGGTTTAGGATAAGGGTTAGGGTTAGGCTTAGAGTTGAGGGTTAGGTTTAGGGTTAGGGTTAGGGTTAGGGTTATCGATTAGGGTTAGGGTTAGGGTTAGGAGTAGGGTTAGGTTAAGGGGTTAGGGTAGGGTAGGATAGGGTAGGGTTATGGTTAGGGTAAGGGGTTAGGGTTAGGGTTAGGGTAGGGTCATGGTTAGGGTTAGGGTTTGGGTTAGGGTTAGGGTTAGGGTCAGGGTCAGGGTCAGGGTTAGGGTTAGGGTTAGGGTTAGGGTTAGGGTTAGGGTTAGTGTAGGGGTAGGTTAAGGTTTAGGGTTAGGGTTAGGGTTAGGGTTAGAGTTTAGGGTTAGGGTTAGGGTTAGGTTAAGGGGTTAGGGTTAAGGTTAAGGTTAGGGTTAGGGTTAGGGTTATTGTCAGGGGTTTAGGTGCAGAGGCACGGGCAAGGGAGGAAACAGAGAGCGAAGAGGAGGAGACAGAGGAAAGGATGAGTGATGACGACGACCCGAGATCTCCCAGTCTTTCCAGTGAATCAGAGGATTCACAGAAAGGAGCACCAGTGGCCAGGGCAAGGGGGGAGTCTAGGGAGGCACCCCAGGAAGATAGAGCCAGAGGAGACTCAGGGGGGAGCAGCTGGAAATCGGGACCAGCGTCACCGCCAGGAAGCAGGGAAGAGGAAAGGAGCCAGGGGGGAAGCGCTGGCAGCTCACCACAGGAGGGAGGGCAGGAGTCAGGAGTGGCCACACCTCCATCGGGGAGCGAAGAAACGGTTAAGAGGAAAGTGGAAGGTTGGGCGCGCGCGCCAAGTTCAAATGCAGAGGAAGGCGGCGCAGTGAGCAGCCCCGAAAGGGAACCAGGTCCTAAAGCCCGGCGCAAGGAGGCAGAAGGGTCCGGGTCAGCGTCAGAAGAATCCCGGAAGGAAGAAGCCCCGGGGGGTAGAGGGACCCAGAGGAGGACAGTCAGGAGGAAAAGGTGGAGCAAGGCTAGGATATTAAGTTGGTGCGCACGGGGCGGAGACTCAGACGGAGCCTCGCCGATCTAGCTAGTAGACGTAGAGTTGCAGACAGCAGCGTGAGAATGGAAACTGTAATTCAATAAAGACTTTTACTTAATGACCGCTGGCTAGCGTGATCCTCTGTGAGCTAGGATCTGGAAGCAGCTCTGACAGTAGGCTCCGTCTCCACATTGTGGGCATCTGCAGCCTCGAGGAGGGGAGAGAAACAGGCGCCCACTAGCGAGCTCACGAACGGCAGGAGACATGACGGCTGAGCAGCAGATAGAGGACCTCAGAAAAGCAGTGGCACAACTGAACGCCGAGGTTCTTGCATCCAGGAAGAGAGAGGACGAGGCAGCTGCCGCCTGCAGGGATCTCCAGGTCAGGTTAGACGTACTGGCAAAGCAAACACCCCGGCAGGAGGGAATTGGGTTGGCGAGACGGACAGGCGGGCTGCTCTCTCACTTCGATGGGAACCTGCAACAGTATCCCAACTTTAGAGCCGACGTACTGTGCGCACTGCAACTGTTGCATAAAGACTTTAGAGATGAACAGGAGAGAGTGGGGTTCATCATGTCCCATCTGCATGGGGAGGCGAAAGCATGGTTGCGCAATTTATGGAGAGATAACGATCCGGCGCTCCAGAATGCGGATGCCTTTATTAAAGCGATGGATGGGTGTTTCTTATCCAGTATTGACATTGATCTTGCACGGAAGGAGGTGCATGGGCTGAGACAAGGGAGGGCCAGCGTCAGACAGTATCATGCCCGCTTTTTCGCCTTGGTCAGCGCCCTGGAATGGGACAGAGATTCGGCTCCTGTAAGAGACCTCTTTTGGGAGGGACTGCACAACTCGATTAAAGATGAGATAGCGAGGGGGGAGAGACCCCGAACCACCCAGGAGGTCGTTCAGAGGGCACTAGCAGTGGGGGTGAGGCTGGAAGGACGTCCGTGGAGCAAGGACGAAGGACGTGGAGGGCGCGAACCAGCCGGGGGCCCCTCCTTCTTTCCCAGAGAAGCAGCGCGGGCGCAATCCACGCCTCCGCCAGGAGGAGGAGCCGAACCTATGGAGGTTGGAGGTGCAAGGGCTCAGTCAGCAACCAGAGCCCTAGCACCGGCAGCAGTGAAGGCGAAGCCTCCTAGAGGGACCAGGAAGTGTTACGTCTGTGAGCAGCCAGGGCATATGGCGAAAGAGTGTCCCCAGAGGCCCCACAAGCTTACTGCAGCCTCAGCAATGGTGACTGCAGCAACGCAGCAGGGAGGACCACAGCAGGGAAACGACGATGTCTGGCTGGAGGAAGAGGCGCTGGGGCCCAGCCAGACGTGTTAGTGACGCAGTCCCCAGAAATTTTACAGCCAGTGAACCCCCTCCCGCCCAAACCAGTAGTGAGGCTCACAGCATCTCTCCAGCTGCCCAATGGAATCACCATGGACGTGCCAATCACCATCGACTCCGGCAGCAACGCGGACTTTATAGGGCAGGAATTTGTCGACAGGCACGCTGTGCAGTTGCTGCCGGCCACACTGCCCCTGCAGGTTGTCACGGTGGATGGCAGGGAGCTGCTAGGGGGGCAAGTGGTGAAGCAGACGCCACCAATGGTGATGCGACTTGGGAATCACAGGGAAGTCATCAGCTTCAACGTCACTCAACTGTCTGACACGCCCATTGTATTGGGCATGAGTTGGCTGGACAAGCACAGCCCAACGATGGCTTGGTTCCAGAGGCAGCTGGTCTTCGGCTCTTCCTTTTGTGCTGAACACTGCATCGTACCCAGGCAGGAAGGAGAGGAAGAGGAGTCACAGCTGCTGCTAGGCACGCTGCAAGCGATTCCCCACAAGTACGCAGAATTTCTGGAAGTTTTCTGCGAGAAGGAGGCGGACAGGCTACCCCCTCACAGACCATATGACTGCAAAATTGACCTGCTGCCGGGGGCGGCGCTGCCTAAAGGGAAGCTGTATTCCATGTCTGAGGACGAACTGCAGGAACTCAAAGACTTCATCGATCATAATTTGGAGCGCGGTTTCATCCGGGAGTCTAAGGCAGCGGGGGGCAGTCCTGTATTCTTTGTTAAGAAGCGAGACACGCCCCAAAAAAGACTCGTAGTGGATTACAGGATTTTGAACAGTGTGACCAAGCCGTCGGACTTCCCCATGCCCCGCATCGACGACCTCCTGGCGAAGGTACGGAAGGGAAAGGTGTTCACCAAGTTGGACCTGCGGGGGGCGTACAACCTCATTCGCATGCGGGAGGGTGATGAGTGGAAGACAGCCATGTTCACGCCACTGGGTACCTACGAATACAGAGTTATGCCTTTTGGACTGCAAAATGGCGCTCACGTTTTTCAAGCATTTATGCATCACGTGTTGGCGGGACTTCTCTACAAGACGTGCGTCTGTTTCTTGGATGACATCCTGATCTTTTCGGAGTCGCAGCAAGAACATGACAAGCACGTCAAGGAAGTGCTGGGCAGGCTAAAGCAACACAGGCTCTACGCCAAGCTGGAGAAGTGCCAATTTGACGTGCCGGAGGTGGATTTTCTGGGCTACAAGCTGTCTGACAAGGGGCTCGCCATGGACAGCGCCAAGGTTCGAGCAGTGTTGGATTGGAAGAGCCCACGCAACCGGAAGGAGGTCCAACGGTTTGTCGGCTTTGCGAACTTCTATCGCAAGTTTATCAAGGGCTTCGCGATGCAGACGGCGGCCATCACTGACACCCTTAGCTCCAAGAAGAAGAAGTTCATCTGGACAGAGCAAGCGGAGCAGTCCTTTCAGGCCCTCAAGCGTCTCTTCGCGTCGGAAGAGCAGTTGCTTCATGTCAACCCCAGCATGCCGATGAGGGTGGAGACAGACGCTTCGGACAGAGCAGTGGGGGCGGTCCTGCTGCAGAAGGACCCGCAGGGCGTGTGGCGGCCGGGAGCGTTTTACTCCAGGAAGCTCAGCAAGTCCGAGCAGAACTACACCATATGGGACAGGGAGTTGCTGGCCATTCATGCAGCGTTCAAGGCGTGGAGGCACTTTCTGATCGGCGCCAAGCACACGGTGCAGGTTTGCACGGACCACAAGAATCTAGAACACTGGCGCACGGCACAGTTCCTGAACCAGAGGCAGATACGTTGGGCTGAGTTCTTTGCGGACTTCGACTTCCGCATAGAGTATGTCCCGGGGGACACCAACATCATGGCAGACGCTCTCTCCCGCAAGCCACAGTATCTGGAGGACGCAACACCAGCGGCCGCCATGCACATCTTTGCACCGACAGTGTGGGCGTGCGTCGCGGCGACCGTGGACCTAGAGGCGGTGCGGCGAGCGTTGCAGGGGGACTCCTTCGCACGAGCAAAGATGGCAGAGGTGCAAAGGGGCAAGGCAGCGGCCGACGGTTTCCAGCTACGAGATGGATTGCTCATCCGTAAAGGGGCCATCTACGTGCCGGGTGACGAACTTCGAGCCAAGGTGCTACAGCAGCTGCACGACGCACCCACGGCCGGGCACTTTGGCAAGGAGAAGACGGTGGAATTAGTAGCCAGGGATTTCTGGTGGCCTGGAATGAGAGGGGAGGTCGCAGACTACGTGGCGAGGTGTGACACCTGCCAGAGGGCAAAGCCGGTGCACAAACCGCCGGCTGGACTGTTGGAGCCGCTGCAAACTCCGGTCGAACCTTGGGAAAGGGTGGCTCTGGA
>NW_027670042.1:25000-38000 GCF_964188305.1 Podarcis bocagei
CACTGATCTGACTTTTTCCTGTAAAAGTGATACAAAGTTTAAATTGTGTTTGGCTACAGTACACTATAAGAAGAAACAGTATAAATTGGGAAACTGTAGCAGTTGATAGCTATAAGCCTCCAGTTACATTCATTTTAGCTGTGTTTTACATCTTTGGATATACTCCTTTGTTTTTTGTATTTGGATATTTTACTCTTTGGCCATTTTGATTTGCTCCCCCTAGAGGGTAAAGTAAAGTAAAGTTTGGTACGGCACAGGACAGTGGAATTTTCCAACAGGGAACAGCTCCCGTGGGAAACGACCTTGATTTTGATATGAGTGGCTCACAAGAAGAGATACTCACAAGGGCCAAAACCAAGCAACAACATCAACAACAGCTGCAGCAGCAACATACAAAGAAAAGAGGCTCAATTTCAGGCATAACTGCTGGACCAGCAGGAACAACAGGACAGGAAAAAGGGACAGCTGCTCCTATGGATGCTGTGACAGAAGCCTTGCTTAAAATAAATCAATCTTTGGAGTCCCTGACAAAACAGACTTCAGAAAATACACAAAAGTTATCAGAAATATCATTAAGACTAAACCAGAATACAGAATCTATAAATAAACTTGTAGAGGAAAACGCTACTACGCGTAAAATTGCCGAAGATGCTAAAGCTGCTGCTGGAGACACACAAGAGAAATTAGAGCCGATTGCTAAGAAGGTCTACGAACACGATGCAACCTTGGCCTTGTGGGAATTACAGAGAAAAGAGAGAAATTTGAAATTAAGATTGATTCCAGAGAACGAAAGAGACAACCTTGCGGAATATCTGACACGGGAGTTTGTCGACTGCTGGGATCTCGAGGAAGACGAATTTAAAATTATAACAGCTTTTAGACTGGGCAAAAAGCAGGACAGAAAGACCCCGAGAGATTGTTTGATTACATTCAGATCTAAGGAGGAAAGAGACAAAATACTAGGACTACACTTTGAAAAGGCCCTGCAAATTGGAAACTCAGCTATACAGATCTTCAAAGACATACCAAAATATATTTTGGATTTAAGAAACTTTTATAAGGATTTGGCTCTTCTGTTAAAGAAAAACGCTATCCGCTTTAGGTGGGAATTTCCACAAGGACTGTCATTTGACCACAAGGGAAAGAAGGTGAAAATAAAGACAATTCAAGACAAAGACAAATTTTTGGCAAGATATCAGGAGGACTTGCAGAAGGGGACTGTGGACGTACTTGCAGAACAGAGGAGAGCACTAGACATTTTGAGTCTTTCGTTTGGACAAAAACCACCACCATCAGAAGAAGAGCAACAACTTGGAGCTGTTGGAGGAGCTCCAGAAAAATAACAAGATGGCTCTGCAATTCCTTAGTTGGAATTGTAATGGGCTCAATGGGCCTTTGAAGAGAAGACAAGTATTTCATATTTTGAACAGAGAACAATTGGACTTGATATGCCTACAAGAAACTCACATAACTAGAGCCCACAGGAGACTACTTACAAATAAAAGATTAGGACAAGAATTTATTTCATCAGATAAAGTCAAGAAAAGAGGAGTTGTAATATATGTGAAAGAGAAATGGGCTCCAAAAATGATATTTAAAGATGACCAAGGGAGATATCTGGCAGTGGAAATACAAGTGCAAGGAGAAAAATTCTTAGTGGTTGGAATTTACGCACCAAATGAAGGTAAATCTGACTTTTTTAAGAGACTTCATGAAACTCTGATGGATTATTTGGATTACAATATCATAATCATGGGAGACATGAATGGTGTGGTCTCCACTAACATGGACAAGGCACTAAGACTAACAGTGAGTAAGGAAGGGAGACTTCCTAAGACCTTTTTTGAAATGACAGAAAACATGGATTTGATAGATATATGGAGAACAAGGAACCCTCTGGAGAGAGAGGGAACCTTTTTCTCTCAAGCGATGACGACCTGGACCAGAATTGACCAAATTTGGATTACTAGTGGCATGGCTCCAAAGATTAAGAAGGTGGAAATCTGCCCAAAAACTTGCTCCGACCATAACGCCGTGAGGATGGAGATGAAACTTACTGCAGCTGGTCAATGTAGATGGAGAATGAATGACACCCTCTTTCGAGACAAGGAGATCCACATGAAGGCCCAAAAAACATTAAAAGACTATTTTGAAATAAATTTGGGGGCCGACGTGGAGAAAAGAGTGATCTGGGACGCAAGCAAAGCGGTGATGAGAGGCTTCTTGATTCAACAAAATTCAATAAAGAGGAAAAAACAAAATGAGAAAAAAGAAAAGATTTTGGAAAAGATAAAGGAAGGAGAGAAAAAACTAAGAATGAAACCAAAGTCCCAGGAGATTTTAAGAGAGATTAAGTTATACCAAACACAATATATGGAACTGATGAATCAAGAGATTGAATGGAAGATAAAGCAAATGAAACAAAAGACATTTGAATCAGCAAATAAATGTGGGAAACTTCTGGCATGGCAATTGAAGAAAAGGCAGAAATTAAATACAGTTACAAGCCTAGAAGTGGATGGAAAGAATATTTCAAGACCCAATGAAATTAGAAATTGCTTTTTGAGCTATTTTAAAAAGCTTTATACTCAAGGCCCGCAAAATGAAGAAGACATAGATAAATTCCTTGATAAATATGGATTACAAAAAATCTCTCAGCAAAGTAAGATGGATCTGAACCAGAGAATATCAGAACAAGAGATAGAGGCTGCCATTCAGAATATGCAACTGGGCAAATCTCCAGGACCAGATGGAATGACTTCTAGATACTACAAATCACTGAAGGAATGGCTGATTCAACCACTAAAAGAAGTCTGTAACGAGATTCTTGAGGGGAAAAGGGCTCCGGAGTCGTGGAAAGAAGCATATATTTCACTAATACCAAAGTCAGAGACTGAAAAGACTCAACTTAAGAACTACCGCCCAATATCACTACTCAATGTGGATTACAAAATTTTTGCAGACATTTTGGCAAAAAGATTTAAAAGAGTTTTGATGGAGAAGATTCATAAGGACCAAGCAGGCTTTCTCCCTAAAAGACACCTGGCAGACAATGTAAGGAATGTAATAGACATTTTGGAAAAGCTAGAGGTGAATATAAACACCAAAGCAGTACTGATTTTTGTGGACGCAGAGAAAGCCTTTGACAATATCTCTTGGAGTTTTATGATAAAGAATCTTCATGGGATGGGGGTAGGTCAAGGTTTTGAGAATGGTATGGCTGCAATATATTCTGAACAAAGAGCCAAATTGATTGTGAACAATGTAGTGACTGAGGAACTTAAGATAGAAAAAGGAACACGACAGGGGTGCCCAATTTCCCCATTACTTTTTATTTCAGTTCTGGAGGTGTTGCTGAATATGATAAGGAATGACCAGCAGATTAAAGGTGTGCAGGTCGGAGCTAAACATTACAAGTTAAGAGCATTTGCAGATGACCTAGTATTGACTTTGCAAGAGCCAAACACTAGTACGAAAAAGGTTTTAGAAATAATACAACAGTTTGGCCAGGTAGCTGGATTTAAATTGAATAAGCAAAAAACCAAAGTTTTAGCGAAAAATCTAACAGATATGGAAAAGGAGAAATTTCAAGAGGAGACAGGGTTGACAGTGGTTAAGAAGGTGAAATACCTAGGGGTTTACTTGACATCTAAAAATGCGAATTTGTATAAGGATAATTATGAAAAATGTTGGTCAGAAATTAAAAAAGATCTAGAAATATGGTCAAATTTGAAATTGTCAATGTTAGGCCGAATTGCAGTGATTAAAATGAATGTATTGCCTAGAATGCTATTTCTGTTTCAGACCTTGCAGATTCTCGACAAGATGGAATGTTTCAAGAGGTGGCAGAAAGATATATCGAAATTTGTCTGGCAGGGCAAAAAGCCCAGAATTAAATTTAAAATATTGACAGACGCTAAAGAAAGAGGGGGGTTTGCCCTGCCGGACTTAAAATTGTATTATGAGGCAGCAGCTTTTTGCTGGCTGAAAGAATGGATGCTCCTCGAGAACACGGACATTTTGGATCTGGAAGGTTTTAATAATGCTTTTGGTTGGCATGCATATCTATGGTATGACAAAGTCAATAGTACCTTCAAAAATCACATTGTTAGAAAAGCATTGTTCAATGTTTGGATAAGATATAAAGATCTGTTGGAAAACAAAACCCCTAGATGGGTGTCACCAGTGGAGGCCAAGGCAGTGAAGAAACTCAATATGGAGGTCGGATGGCCGAAGTATTGGGAAATTTTGGAACAGGATGGAGATAAGTTCAAATTACAAAGTCATGAGAAATTGAAACATAAAGTACAAAATTGGTTTCAATATCACCAAATAATGGAGTTTTTCAAACAGGACAGGAAAATTGGCTTCCAGGTGGAAAAATCAAAACTAGAAACTGAATTGTTAGAACCCAATACTAAGAATTTATCTAGAATGTATAACTTGTTGCTGAAATGGAATACACAGGATGAAATAGTCAAATCGGCTATGATTAAGTGGGCACAAGATGTTGGTCATAACATTATGTCAGCAGACTGGGAATGGTTATGGAACACCGGTATCAAATTTACGGCATGTAATGCCTTAAAGGAAAATATTATTGTCAGGGATTTAGGAGCAGAGGCAAGGCCAAGGGAGGAAACAGAGAGCGAAGGGGAGGAGGCAGAAGAAAAGATGAGTGATGACGACGACCCGAGATCTCCTAGTCTTTCCAGTGAATCAGAGGATTCACAGAAAGGAGCACCAGTGGCCAGGGCAAGGGGGGAGTCTAGGGGGGCACCCCAGGAAGATAGAGCCAGAGGGGACTCAGGGGAGAGCAGTTGGAAATCGGGACCAGCGTCACCGCCAGGGAGCAGGGAAGAAGAAGGGAGCCAGGGGGCAAGCGCTGGCAGCTCACCACAGGAGGGAGGGCATGAGTCAGGAGTGGCCACACCTCCATCGGGGAGCGAAGAAACGGTTAAGAGGAGAGTGGAAGGTTGGGCGCGCGCGCCAAGTTCAAATGCAGAGGAAGGCGGCGCAGTAAGCAGCCCGGAAAGGGAACCAGGTCCTAAAGCCCGGCGCAAGGAGGCAGGAGGGTCCGGGTCAGCGTCAGAAGAATCCAGGAAGGAAGAAACCCCGGGGGGTAGAGGGACCCAGAGGAGGACAGTCAGGCGGAAAAGGTGGAGCAGGGCTAGGATATTAAGTTGGTGCACAAGGGGCGGAGACTCAGACGGAGCTTCGCCGATCTAGCTACTAGACGTAGAGTTGCGCGCAGCAGCGTGAGAATGGAAACTGCAATTCAATAAAGACTTTTACTTAATGATCGCTGGCTAGCGTGATCCTCTGTGAGCTAGGATCTTCAAGCAGCTCTGACAGTAAGCTCCGTCTCACTCAATTGTGGGCATCTACAACCTCGAGGAGGGGAGAGAAGCAGGTGCCCACTAGCGAGCTCACGAACGGCAGACGACATGACGGCTGAGCAGCAGATAGAGGAACTCAGAAAAGCAGTGGCACAACTGAATGCCGAGGCTCTCGCATCCAGGAAGAGAGAGGAGGAGGCAGCTGCCGCCTGCAGGGATCTCCAGGTCAGGTTAGATGTGCTGACAAAGCAGACACCCCGGCAGGAGGGAATTGGGTTGGCGAGACGCACAGGCGGGCTGGTCTCTCACTTCGATGGGAACCTGCAACAGTATCCCAACTTTAGAGCAGACGTACTGTGCGCACTGCAACTGCTGCATAAAGACTTTAGAGATGAGCAAGAGAGAGTGGGATTCATCATGTCTCATTTGCATGGGGATGCTAAAGCATGGCTACGCAATTTATGGAGAGATAAGGATCCGGCGCTCCAGAATGCAGATGCCTTTATTAAAGCGATGGATGGGTGTTTTTTATCAAGCATTGACGTGGATCTTGCCCGGAAGGAGGTGCATGGGCTAAGACAAGGGAGGGCCAGCGTCAGGCAGTACCATGCCCGCTTTTTCGCCTTGGTCAGTGCCCTGGAATGGGACAGAGATTCGGCCCCTGTAAGAGACCTCTTTTGGGAGGGGTTGCACAGCTCGATTAAAGATGAGATCGCGAGGGGGGAGAGACCCCGAACCACCCAGGAGGTCGTTCAGAGGGCACTGGCAGTGGGGGTGAGGCTGGAAGAACGCCCGTGGAGCAGGGACGAAGGGCGTGGAGGGCGCGAACCAGCCAGGGGCCCCTCCTTCCTTCCCAGAGAAGCAGCGCGGGCGCAATCCACGCCTCCGCCAGGAGGAGGAGCCGAACCTATGGAGGTTGGAGGTGCAAGGGCTCAGTCAGCAACCAGAGCCCTAGCACCGGCAGCAGTGAAAGCGAAGCCTCCTAGAGGGAACAGGAAGTGTTACGTCTGTGAGGAGCCAGGGCATATGGCGAAAGAGTGTCCCCAGAGGCTCCACAAGCTCACTGCAGCCTCGGCAATGGTGACTGCAGCAACGCAGCAAGGAGGAACACAGCAGGGAAACGAAGCAGTCTGGCTGGAGGAAGAGGCCCTGGGGCCCAGCCAGACGTGTTAGTGCCGCAGTCCCCAGAGATTTTACAGCCCGTGAACCCCCTCCCGCCCAAACCAGTGGTGAGGCTCACCGCATCTCTCCAGCTGCCCAATGGAATCACCATGGACGTGCCCATCACAGTGGACTCGGGAAGCAATGCGGACTTTATAGGGCAAGACTTTGTAGACCGGCACGCTATACAGTTGCTGCCGGCCACACTGCCCCTGCAGGTTGTCACGGTGGATGGCAGGGAGTTGCTAGGGGGGCAAGTGGTGAAGCAGACGCCGCCTATGGCGATGCGACTTGGGAATCACAAAGAAATCATCAGCTTCAATGTCACTCAACTATCGGATACGCCCATTGTATTGGGAATGAGTTGGCTGGACAAGCACAGCCCAACGCTGGCTTGGTACCAGAGGCAGCTGGTCTTCGGCTCTTCCTTTTGTGCTGAACACTGCATCATGCACCGGCAGGAAGGAGAGGAAGAGGAGTCACAGCTGCTGCTAGGCACGCTGCAAGCGATTCCCCACAAGTACGCAGAATTTTTGGAAGTTTTCTGCGAGAAGGAGGCGGACAGGCTACCCCCTCACAGACCATATGACTGCAAAATTGACCTGCTGCCGGGGGCGGCGCTGCCTAAAGGGAAACTGTATTCCATGTCGGAGGACGAGCTGCAGGAACTCAAAGAGTTCATCGATCATAATTTGGAGCGCGGTTTCATCCGAGAGTCCAAGGCAGCGGGGGGCAGTCCTGTATTCTTTGTTAAAAAGCGAGACACGCCCCAAAAAAGACTGGTCGTGGACTATCGCATTTTAAACAGTGTGACCAAGCCGTCGGACTTCCCCATGCCCCGAATCGACGACCTCCTGGCGAAGGTGCGGAAGGGAAAAGTGTTCACCAAATTAGACCTGCGAGGGGCGTACAACCTCATTCGCATGCGGGAGGGGGATGAGTGGAAGACGGCCATGTTCACGCCACTGGGTACCTACGAATACAGAGTTATGCCTTTTGGACTGCAAAATGGCTCCCACGTTTTTCAAGCTTTCATGCATCACGTGTTGGCGGGACTTCTCTACAAGACGTGCGTCTGTTTCTTAGATGACATCCTGATCTTTTCGGAATCGCAGCAGGAGCATGACAGGCACGTCAAGGAAGTGCTGACCAGACTAAAGCAACATAGGCTCTACGCCAAGCTGGAGAAGTGCCAATTCGACGTGACGGAGGTGGATTTTCTGGGCTACAAGTTGTCTGACAAGGGGCTCGCCATGGACAGCGCCAAGGTTCGAGCGGTATTGGACTGGAAGAGCCCACGCAACCGGAAAGAGGTCCAAAGGTTTGTCGGCTTTGCGAACTTCTATCGCAAGTTTATCAAGGGCTTCGCTATGCAGACAGCGGCCATCACAGACACGCTTAGCTCCAAGAAAAAGAAGTTCGTTTGGACAGAGGAGGCGGAGCAGTCCTTTCAGGCACTCAAGCGTCTCTTCGCGTCGGAAGAGCAGCTGCTTCACGTCAACCCCAGCAGGCCGATGAGGGTGGAGACAGACGCCTCGGACAGAGCCGTGGGGGCGGTCCTGCTGCAAAAGGACCAGCAGGGGGTGTGGCGACCGGGAGCGTTTTACTCCAGGAAGCTCAGCAAGTCCGAGCAGAACTACACCATCTGGGACAGGGAGTTGCTGGCCATTCATGCAGCGTTCAAAGCGTGGCGGCACTTCCTGATCGGCGCCAAGCACACGGTGCAGGTTTGCACGGACCACAAGAATCTGGAGCACTGGCGCACGGCACAGTTCCTAAACCAGAGGCAGATACGCTGGGCTGAGTTTTTTGCGAACTTCGACTTCCGCATAGAGTATGTCCCGGGGGACACTAACATCATGGCGGACGCCCTCTCCCGTAAGCCACAGTATCTGGAGGACGCAACGCCAGCGGCAGCCATGCACATCTTCGCACCAACAGTATGGGCGTGCGCCGTGGCCACCGTGGACCTGGAGGCGGTGCGACGAGCGTTGCAGGATGACTCCTTCGCGCAAGCAAAGATGGCAGAGGTGCAAAGGGGCAAGGCTGTGGCCGACGGTTTCCAGCTACGAGATGGATTGCTCATCCGTAAAGGGGCCATCTACGTGCCGGGAGACGACCTTCGCGCCAAGGTGCTGCAGCAGCTGCACGACGCGCCCTCGGCCGGGCACTTTGGCAAGGAGAAGACGGTGGAATTAGTAGCCAGGGATTTCTGGTGGCCTGGAATGAGAGGGGAGGTCGCAGACTACGTGGCGAGGTGTGACACCTGCCAGAGGGCCAAACCAGTGCACAGACCGCCGGCCGGACTGTTGGAACCGCTGCAAACTCCGGTCGAACCTTGGGAAAGGGTGGCTCTGGACTTTGTCACAGATCTGCCCAGCTCGAGGGGCAAGACGGCAGTGCTGGTGGTGGTGGACCTGTTTTCCAAGATGGCCCATTTCATTCCGTGTGCTAAGGTGGCCACGGCGGAGCAAACCGCCAAACTGTTCATAGACCACGTGTTCAAGGTTCACGGTCTGCCACGGTCTATTCTGTCCGACCGCGGGCGGCAGTTCATCTCGAATTTCTGGCAGAAGCTGATGGGCTTCCTGAACGTCAAGATCAACCTGGCGTCGGCGAGACACCCGCAGACCAACGGGCAAGCGGAGCGGGTCAATGCCATCATGCAGCAGTACCTGAGATGCTATGCGAATCAACAGCCTGCGACGTGGGTGGATTACCTGCCGCTTGCCGAGTTCGCCTACAACAACACGAAGCACGTGTCCACGGGGGTCACGCCGTTCTTCGCCAACAACGGGAGGCACCCCAGAACCTTCCCGGGACTGGAAAGAATGGGGGAGGGGGAGCCGCAGACGGCAGATGCGTTCGCGTTGGAGCTGCAGGAAGTCCACGATCAGCTGAGGCGCCACCTGGAGCTGGCCAAACACGCATACAAGGTACAAGCGGACAGACACAGAAGGGTTGGCGAAGAGCTCCACGTGGGAGACTGGGTCTGGTTAGCAGCCCACGCAGTGCCGGCCAGGTCGTTGGCCAAGAAGAAACTAGGGCATAAACAACTGGGGCCCTACCAAGTCGAAGAGCAGGTCAACCCGGTAGCTTTCAGACTGGCACTTCCGGAGGGTTCCAGAATGCATCCGGTGTTCCACAGATCGGTGCTCACTCCCTACAAGGCACCGCACAGGTTCCAGGAACCCGGAACGGCGCCGAGTCCGGTCAGAGACAGAACAGGGCACGCGGGAGTGGCACAGAAGGAGCGCATCAACGAAGTCACGGAGATTTTGGACTCCAGATGGGGGGAAGAGGGGGTAGAATACTTTCTCGCCAAGGAGGGCACCCCGGCCAGTGCGAACAGCTGGGTGCCGGGCTACGCCTTGGACGAACCTCTACTCAAAGACGAGTTTCATGCCCTCTTCCCACATAGACCTATGCCAGCAGACTTTTTCGACGACTGGCTTTTCACGCCCACGCTTTCGGCCAGCACTTTCCGGGGGTTCGACTCGGAAGAGGACCCGACACAAGACGTCCGTTCCCCGGAGGGGTCACCCTCGGGATCTGCATCAGAACCCTCGTATTGGTGGGACGATAGACCAGAGGAGCAGTTCCGCAGAAGGTGGCTGGAAGGCCCAGGACGAGCAACGCCGCCAGGAGGAAGTGAGGGAGAAACGGACATGGACGTTTTCGGGGACGACCCTGGTTTCGAGCACGGCGGCACAGAGATGGAAGCGGAGGTGACCGTCGTCGACGAGAGCAGGGAGGAAGACCCGCGAGACTTCAGATGGAGGCCCGCCACGGGAAGCGAACGATATCCGACGTTCGTCCCTTTGCAACAGCAGCACCCAGCTCCAGCACCGGAAGGAGGGGAGGGGGGAATGGGGGGCTTCGAGGGGGGGATGGATGTCAGGGATTTAGGAGCAGAGGCAAGGCCAAGGGAGGAAACAGAGAGCGAAGGGGAGGAGGCAGAAGAAAAGATGAGTGATGACGACGACCCGAGATCTCCTAGTCTTTCCAGTGAATCAGAGGATTCACAGAAAGGAGCACCAGTGGCCAGGGCAAGGGGGGAGTCTAGGGGGGCACCCCAGGAAGATAGAGCCAGAGGGGACTCAGGGGAGAGCAGTTGGAAATCGGGACCAGCGTCACCGCCAGGGAGCAGGGAAGAAGAAGGGAGCCAGGGGGCAAGCGCTGGCAGCTCACCACAGGAGGGAGGGCATGAGTCAGGAGTGGCCACACCTCCATCGGGGAGCGAAGAAACGGTTAAGAGGAGAGTGGAAGGTTGGGCGCGCGCGCCAAGTTCAAATGCAGAGGAAGGCGGCGCAGTAAGCAGCCCGGAAAGGGAACCAGGTCCTAAAGCCCGGCGCAAGGAGGCAGGAGGGTCCGGGTCAGCGTCAGAAGAATCCAGGAAGGAAGAAACCCCGGGGGGTAGAGGGACCCAGAGGAGGACAGTCAGGCGGAAAAGGTGGAGCAGGGCTAGGATATTAAGTTGGTGCACAAGGGGCGGAGACTCAGACGGAGCTTCACCGATCTAGCTACTAGACGTAGAGTTGCGCGCAGCAGCGTGAGAATGGAAACTGCAATTCAATAAAGACTTTTACTTAATGATCGCTGGCTAGCGTGATCCTCTGTGAGCTAGGATCTTCAAGCAGCTCTGACAATTATGAAAATGGTTTACAGGTGGTACATGACCCCAGTCAAGCTGGCAAAAAATTACCATTTGCCCGATAACAAATGTTGGAAATGTAAAGAGACTGAAGGTACCTTCTATCACCTTTGGTGGACGTGCCCGAAGATTAAGGTTTTCTGGGAAATGATCTATAATGAAATGAAAAAGGTACTTAAGTGTACTTTTCCTAAAAATCCAGAGGCCTTTCTCTTGGGCATTGTCGGCCAATTGGTGCCAAAGAAGGATAGAACTTTCTTTATGTATGCTACAACAGCAGCAAGAATACTCATCGCAAAGTATTGGAAGACACAAGATCTACCTACTCTGGAAGAATGGCAGATGAAAGTGATGGACTATATGACACTGGCCGAGATGACAGGCAGAATCCGTGACCAACGAAAAGAGACGGTGGAAGAAGAATGGAGAAAATTTAAAAGTTATCTTAAGGACTATTATAAACTTAATGAATGTTAAAGTGTTGTGGTTCTTAGAAACAAAGGGATGCAGGGATATAAGATCAGAATACAGAGAGGACTAAGATGACAGAGGTTGGAAAGTAACAATTGGGAGTTGCTATAAAAGTTTGGATATTGGGATGCAGAAAGGGGAGGTATGGGGAAGTCCAAGAAAAGAGGTTTATGAAAATATGTTATGAAATTATACGTGTATGTTTGTCTTTTTAAGTGTTTGTTAGTTTTCTAAAAACTCTGTAAAACCAATAAAAATTTTATTAAAAAAAAAAGGAGTAGGGTTAGGTTAAGGGGTTAGGGTAGGGTTAGGGTTAGGGTTAGGGTTAGGGTTAGGGTAGGATAGGGTAGGGTTATGGTTAGGGTAAGGGGTTAGGGTTAGGGTTAGGGTATGGTTAGGGTTAGGGTTAGGGTAGGGTTAGGGTTAAGGTTAGGGTTAGGGTGAGGGTGAGGGTTAGGGTAGGGGTTGGGGTAGGGTTAGGGTTAGGGTTAGGGGTTAGGGGTTAGGGTTAGAGTTAGAGTTACGGTAGGCTTAGGGTAAGGGTAGGGTTAGGGTTAGGGTTAGGGTTAGGGTTATGGTTAGTGTAGGGTTAGGGTTAGGGTTAGGGTTAGGGTTAGGGTCAGGGTTATGGGTTAGGGTTAGGAGTAGGGTTAGGGTTAGGGTTAGGGTTAGGGTTAGGGTTAGGGTACAGTTAGGGTTAAGGTTAGGGTTAGGGTAGGGTTAGGGTTAGGCTTAGGGCTTAGGGTTAGGGTTACGGCTTAGGGCTAGGGTTAGGGTTAGGGTCAGGGTCAGGGTTAGGGTTAGGGTTAGGGTTAGTGTAGGGGTAGGTTAAGGTTTAGGGTTAGGGTTAGGGTTAGAGTTTAGGGTTAGGGTTAGGGTTAGGGTTATGGGTTAGTGTTAGGGTTAGGAGTAGGGTTAGGTTAAGGGGTTAGGGTAGGGTTAGGGTTAGGGTTAGGGTTAGGGTTAGGGTAAAGGGTTAGGGTTAGGGTTAGGGTAGGGTTAGGGTTAAGGTTAGGGTGAGGGTGAGGGTTAGGGTAGGGGTTGGGGTAGGGTTAGGGTTAGGGTTAGGGGTTAGGGTTAGAGTTACGGTAGGCTTAGGGTAAGGGTAGGGTTAGGGTTAGGGTTAGGGTTAGTGTAGGGTTAGGGTTAGGTTTAGGGTTAGGGTTAGGGTCAGGGTCAGGGTCAGGGTTATGGGTTAGGGTTAGGAGTAGGTTTAGGTTTAGGGTTAGGGTTAGGGTTAGGAGGAGGGTTAGGTTAAGGGGTTAGGGTAGGGTTAGGGTTAGGGTTAGGTTTAGGTTAGGGTTAGGGTTAGGGTTAGGGTAGGGTTATAGTTAGGGTTAGGGTTAGGGTGAGAGTGAGGGTGAGGGTTAGGGTT
>NW_027670041.1:10000-15000 GCF_964188305.1 Podarcis bocagei
GGTTAGGGTTAGGGTAGGGTTAGGGCTTAGGGTTAGGGTTACGGTTAGGGTTAGGGTTAGGGTATGGTTAGGTTTAGGATAAGGGTTAGGGTTAGGCTTAGAGTTGAGGGTTAGGGTTAGGGTTAGGGTTAGGGTTAGGGTTATCGATTAGGGTTAGGGTTAGGGTTAGGAGTAGGGTTAGGTTAAGGGGTTAGGGTAGGGTTAGGGTAGGGTAGGATAGGGTAGGGTTATGGTTAGGGTAAGGGGTTAGGGTTAGGGTTAGGGTAGGGTCATGGTTAGGGTTAGGGTTTGGGTTAGGGTTAGGGTTAAGGTTAGGTTAGGGTTAGGGTTAAGGTTAGGGTTAGGGTTAGGGTTAGGGTAGGGATAGAGTAGGGAAGGGTAGGGTAGGGTTGGGTTATGGTTAGGGTTAGGGGTAAGGGTTAGGGTTAGGGTAGGGTTAGGGTTAGGGTTAGGGTAAGGGAAGGGTTAGGGTTAGGGTTAGGGTTAGGGTTAGGGTTAGGGTTAGGGTTAGTGTAGGGTTAGGGTTATGGTTAGGGGTAGGGTTAGGGTTAGGGTTAGGGTTAGGGTATGGTTAGGTTTAGGATAAGGGTTAGGGTTAGGCTTAGAGTTATGGGTTAGGGTTAGGGTTAGGGTTAGGGTTATCGATTAGGGTTAGGAGTAGGGTTAGGTTAAGGGGTTAGGGTAGGGTTAGGGTTAGGGTAGGGTAGGATAGGGTAGGGTTATGGTTAGGGTTTGGGTTAGGGTTAGGGTTAGGGTTAGGGTAGGGTCATGGTTAGGGTTAGGGTTTGGGTTAGGGTTAGGGTTAGGGTAGGGTAGGATAGGGTAGGGTTATGGTTAGGGTTTGGGTTAGGGTTAGGGTTAGGGTTAGGGTAGGGTCATGGTTAGGGTTAGGGTTTGGGTTAGGGTTAGGGTTAGGGTAGGGTAGGATAGGGTAGGGTTATGGTTAGGGTAAGGGGTTAGGGTTAGGGTAGGGTCATGGTTAGGGTTAGGGTTAGGGTTAGGGTAGGGTTAGGGTTAGGCTTAGGGCTTAGGGTTAGGGTTACGGCTTAGGGCTAGGGTTAGGGTTAGGGTTAGGGTCAGGGTCAGGGTCAGGGTTAGGGTTAGGGTTAGGGTTAGGGTTAGGGTTAGGGTTAGTGTAGGGGTAGGTTAAGGTTTAGGGTTAGGGTTATAGTTTAGGGTTAGGGTTATGGGTTAGTGTTAGGGTTAGGAGTAGGGTTAGGTTAAGGGGTTAGGGTAGGGTTAGGGTTAGGGTTAGGGTAGGATAGGGTAGGGTTATGGTTAGGGTAAGGGGTTAGGGTTAGGGTAGGGTTAGGGTTAAGGTTAGGGTGAGGGTGAGGGTTAGGGTAGGGGTTGGGGTAGGGTTAGGGTTAGGGTTAGGGGTTAGGGTTAGAGTTACGGTAGGCTTAGGGTAAGGGTAGGGTTAGGGTTAGGGTTAGGGTTAGTGTAGGGTTAGGGTTAGGTTTAGGGTTAGGGTTAGGGTCAGGGTCAGGGTTATGGGTTAGGGTTAGGAGTAGGGTTAGGGTTAGGGTTAGAATTAGGTTTAGGGTTAGGGTTAGGGTTAGGAGGAGGGTTAGGTTAAGGGGTTAGGGTAGGGTTAGGGTTAGGTTTAGGTTAGGGTTAGGGTTAGGGTTAGGGTTAGGGTTAGGGTTATAGTTAGGGTTAGGGTTAGGGTGAGAGTGAGGGTGAGGGTGAGGGTGAGGGTTAGGAGTAGGGTTAGGGTTAGGGTTAGGGTTAGGGTTAGGGTTAGAGTTGTGTTAGGCTTATGGTTAGGGTTAGGGTTAGGTTAAGGGGTTAGGGTAGGGTTAGGGTTAGGGTACAGTTTGGGTTAAGTTTAGGGTTAGGGTTAGGGTTGTGTTAGGGCTTAGGGTTAGGGTTAGGGTTAGGTTAAGGGGTTAGGGTAGGGTTAGGGTTAGGGATAGGGATAGGGATAGGGATAGGGATAGGGATAGGGATAGGGATAGGGTTAGGGTTAGGGTTAGGGTAGGGTTATGGTTAGGGTTAGGGTGGGGTAGGGTTAGGGTTAGGTTAAGGGGTTAGGGCAGGGTTAGGGTTAGGGTTAGGGTTAGGTTAAGGGGTCACGGTTAGGGTTAGGGTTAGTGTTAGTTTAAAGGGTTAGGGTTAGGGTCAGGGTCAGGGTTAGGGTTAGGGGTTAGGGGTTTGTGTTAAGGGTAGGGTAGGGTTAGGGTTAGGGGTAGGGTTAGGGTAGGGTTTGGGTAGGGTTATGGTAAAAGTTAGGGTAAGGGTTAGGGTTAGGGGCAGGGGTAGGGTTAGGGTTAGGGTACAGTAAGGGTTAAGGTTAGGGTTAGGGTAGGGTTAGGGTTAGGCTTAGGGTTAGGGTTAGGGTCAGGGTCAGGGTTAGGGTTAGGGTTAGGGTTAGTGTATGTGACGTTTGTTATCAGCCGTGACTCCCGCTAATTGATTTACGAACCTCGATTAGCGTTTTATGGCTGCCCGGCACGCTTCCGCCCCTGCTCCTCTCCGTCACGGCCCAGCAGAGCTTCGCACAGCGGTGTAAAACTGTCACCAGCTTGATTCAGCTTCCAGACAAACACACAGAGTCCCGTTTGTCTATATACAGCATTTATTCCAGCATTTCTCAGGAATTTCCAGGGCTATTAGCAGCCATACCAAGACTGCGTCTTTTCCCCACAAAGTACAAAGTGGGACTGACAAACTCCTCCCAAACTCCTCCCAGCTTCTAAAGCTGACGTCAGAATGGTGAGGCATCATGGGAACAACTTAACCTGTTAAGTTCCAACTCCAACACCCCCTCTTGCATCACATTCTGACAAGACCCTTTTGAGTTCAACACCTTCCCCTTTGCCTTGTGCTCCTTCCCAGCATCTTTGCCAGGCACCTGTTGAACTCCTTCAACACTCCCAGAATCACACTGTGCGACACTTTTCCACGCACCCGTGACCTGAAACCCCCCTGACCCACTTGGGCCAGCAGTTGTATCTTCTCCGTCAGACGTTTCCCCCTCTGACTTGACAACCCATCCGTGAGCTTTCTCCATCACGTTTACCGGAGATGAAGCCTCACACCTGGACATTCCTTTCACAACCCTTGGAGATGCCCAAACCTGCCCTGACCCCTGACCCTGGATTTGGTCCCCATCACCGGGATCTGAACCCTGATTCTGGACCTTGTCCCCGTCACCGGGATCAGTCTCTGCCTCCCTCTCCTCCCCTTGAGGAGACCTTGCACCCGTCACCTGGTGACGTATTCCCTTTTCCTTAAAAAACTTCTCCAGAGCGGACCCAGTAAACTGTGACCCTCGGTCGCTCTTGAACCCTTGCACCCTGGTGGAGAACCTTCGTTCCACCCCCGCAACCCAATTCTGGATCAGTTGCGTCACCTCCCCCTCTGATTTGAGAGAGAAACACCAGCCAACCTGGCTGTGGTCACCTGTCAGCGACAGCACATACCTGGCCTCACCCAGACTCTCAGACCTCTTGGGTCCTGACAGATCTGTGAGAACCAGCTCAAAGGGCTCTTTGGTTACCCTCCCAAACCCGGGAAAACCAAGCACCTTTGCACCTTTGCATGCCCTGCACCCTTGGGACCTCCCACATTGTGTGATTTTGCACCTTTTTGTGCACCTGTGCAACTTTTGCATATGACTGGGAACCTTAGCACACTGCACCCGTGCTTTTCCAGCATTCCCACAACCCTCCAGAGGTGTCTCCAGAACAAAGAGATTTTCCTTCTGCATGTTGACCAGTTGTCTCCCTCCTCTGAAAATGGAACAGGTGTCATTTTCAAAACGAGCATTGTATCCCTGCTTCATTAGAGCTGATACAGATAAAAGACAACACTTCAGTCCCGGCACAACGTAGATCTCTCGCTCCTCCTGGAAAGAAAAGAACACGTTAGCCACCACACCACAGACTGATTTTTGTGTTCCGTCTGTGAACCTAACAGTCATCCCTGTCACAACAGCCCTGCATTTCCGCAGCTTCCCAGCAGATGTCTCTGGGATCAAATCGCAATTAGCAGCAGAGCCAATAACAACACTCTGCTCTGGCCTTGTCCCACGAGTCTCTTGCTGGCACCTGGCAAGTTCACCAGCCTCAGTCTCACGCCTGGTTGTTTTTCCAGACCAGTTGCCATGGAAACCCAACTGGTTCCCATGGGAATTCAGCAGTTTGACCTTGACAACATCCTGTCTTGTCTCTCTGCTCCGGTGGGGGCAATCTCGACGCAAATGTCCCGGTGCTTTGCACACGTAGCAACGACGAACTCCAGTGGAAAAACACTGCCTGGGACTCCTCCCAGCTGGCCTGGCCCTCCTTCTCCTTCTTCCGGAAAAGCACTCCTTGCCAGATCCGCCCCCTCTGAACCTCCACTTCATTCCAGCACGTACAGTGGAAAACTTTGAACGTGCCTTTGGAAACCTTCCGCCCCCCCGACCTGCTCAGCAGCACTCCTTGTGGCTAAAGCATCAGGGACAGGGGCTCCAGCCATCTTTAGGCTTTTGTATTCCTTCTCCAGGGCTCTGGCCTCCTGCTGAAGCTTCACAGCAAACACAGCAGGACATTTCCAAGTGCCAATAGTCCCTTTGCCCCCCTCTGGGGTCCCACAGCCTTTCCCAGCTGTGCACCGGCTTCCACGGAGGTGGTCAGCGCCATCTTGTCTTTCTGTTCTGTAGCAGCCATCTCCCGGCCCTTGCTTTCCGCCTCCAGCCTCACAAACACCCTGGAGCGCTGAACGGCCTCTGGCTTCCTGGCACCCAGAACAGTAGACTTTAGATCAGCAGCCAGGTTGCCCAACTTCTTAAAGTGAGCCTCCCACAGTCCTCCAAGACCTGGCAGCCTGCCATCCTCTTCCGTTCTCCCAAGGGGCCCCCAAGCTGTACTCACAAGATCACCAGCTCATCCAGCACCCGTCCGGAGAAACGATTCCCTGCTGCTCTCAGCTCCTCTGGCTTTTCACGCAACACAGGCACTCTCTGCGGTTTGCAGCCAGCTGCTTTCAAACTCCGCAGCTGCTCCTTTGCC
>NW_027670041.1:25000-27500 GCF_964188305.1 Podarcis bocagei
GTAGGGGTAGGTTAAGGTTTAGGGTTAGGGTTAGGGTTAGAGTTTAGGGTTAGGGTTAGGGTTAGAGTTTAGGGTTAGGGTTAGGGTTAGGGTTAGGGTTAGGGTTATGGGTTAGTGGTAGGGTTAGGAGTAGGGTTAGGTTAAGGGGTTAGGGTAGGGTTAGGGTTAGGGTTTGGGTAGGATAGGGTAGGGTTATGGTTAGGGTAAGGGGTTAGGGTTAGGGTTAGGGTATGGTTAGGGTATGGTTAGGGTTAGGGTTAGGGTTAGGGTAGGGTTAGGGTTAGGGTTAAGGTTAGGGTTAGGGTGAGGGTGAGGGTTAGGGTAGGGGTTGGGTTAGGGTTAGGGTTAGGGGTTAGGGTTAGAGTTAGAGTTAGAGTTACGGTAGGCTTAGGGTAAGGGTAGGGTTAGGGTTAGGGTTAGGGTTAGGGTTAGGGTTAGGGTTAGGGTTAGTGTAGGGTTAGGGTTAGGGTTAGGGTTAGAGTCAGGGTTATGGGTTAGGGTTAGGGTTAGGAGTAGGGTTAGGGTTAGGGTTAGGGTTAGGGTTAGGGTTAGGGATAGGGTACAGTTAGGGTTAAGGTTAGGGTTAGGGTTAGGCTTAGGGCTTAGGGTTAGGGTTAGGGTTATGGCTTAGGGCTAGGGTTAGGGTTAGGGTCAGGGTCAGGGTTAGGGTTAGGGTTAGGGTTAGTGTAGGGGTAGGTTAAGGTTTAGGGTTAGGGTTAGGGTTAGAGTTTAGGGTTAGGGTTAGGGTTATGGGTTAGTGTTAGGGTTAGGAGTAGGGTTAGGTTAAGGGGTTAGGGTTAGGGTTAGGGTTAGGGTAGGATAGGGTAGGGTTATGGTTAGGGTAAGGGGTTAGGGTTAGGGTTAGGGTAGGGTTAGGGTTAGGGTTAAGGTTAGGGTGAGGGTGAGGGTTAGGGTAGGGGTTGGGGTAGGGTTAGGGGTTAGGGGTTAGGGTTAGAGTTACGGTAGGCTTAGGGTAAGGGTAGGGTTAGGGTTAGGGTTAGGGTTAGGGTTAGTGTAGGGTTAGGGTTAGGTTTAGGGTTAGGGTCAGGGTCAGGGTTATGGGTTAGGGTTAGGAGTAGGGTTAGGGTTAGGGTTAGGGTTAGGAGGAGGGTTAGGTTAAGGGGTTAGGGTAGGGTTATAGTTAGGGTTAGGGTTAGGGTGAGAGTGAGGGTGAGGGTTAGGGTTAGGGTTAGGGTTAGGGTTAGGGTTAGGGTTAGGGGTTAGGGTTAGGAGTAGGGTTAGGGTTAGGGTTAGGGTTGTGTTAGGGCTTAGGGTTAGGGTTAGGGTTAGGTTAAGGGGTTAGGGTAGGGTTAGGGTTAGGGTACGGTTTGGGTTAAGTTTAGGGTTAGGGTTAGGGTAGGGTTAGGGTTGTGTTAGGGCTTAGGGTTAGGGTTAGGTTAAAGGGTTAGGGTAGGGTTAGGGATAGGGATAGGGTTAGGGTTAGGGTAAGGGGTTAGGGTAGGGTTAAGGTTAGGGTTAGGGTAAGGTTAAGGGATTAGGGTAGGGGTAGGGATAGGGTTAGGGTTAGTGTAGGGTTAGGGTTACGGTTAGGGTATAGGGTTAGGGGTTAGGGTTAGGGTTAGGGTTAGGTTAAGGGGTTAGGGTTAAGGTTAAGGTTAGGGTTAGGGTTAGGGTTAGGGTTATGTTAAGGGGTTAGGGTTAGGGTAGGGTTAGGGGTAGGGGTAGGGGTAGGTTTAGGGGTTAGGGTTGGGGTTAGGGTTAGGGTTAGGGTTAGGGTACTGTTAGGGTTAAGGTTAGGGTTAGGTTAGGGTTAGGGCTTAGGGTTAGGGTTAGGGTTAGGGTTAGGGTTAGGGTATGGTTAGGTTTAGGATAAGGGTTAGGGTTAGGCTTAGAGTTAAGGGTTAGGGTTAGGGTTGGGGTTAGGGTTGGGGTTAGGGTTAGGGTACTGTTAGGGTTAAGGTTAGGGTTAGGGTAGTGTTAGGGCTTAGGGTTAGGGTTAGGGTTAGGGTATGGTTAGGTTTAGGATAAGGGTTAGGGTTAGGCTTAGAGTTGAGGGTTAGGTTTAGGGTTAGGGTTAGGGTTAGGGTTATCGATTAGGGTAGGGTTAGGGTTAGGAGTAGGGTTAGGTTAAGGGGTTAGGGTAGGGTTAGGGTAGGGAAGGATAGGGTAGGGTTATGGTTAGGGTAAGGGGTTAGGGTTAGGGTTAGGGTAGGGTCATGGTTAGGGTTAGGGTTAGGGTTAGGGTTAGGGTTAGGGTTAGGGTTAAGGTTAGGGTTAGGGTTAGGGTTAGGGTAGGGATAGAGTAGGGTAGGGTAGGGTAGGGTTGGGTTATGGTTAGGGTTAGGGGTAAGGGTTAGGGTTAGGGTAGGGTTAGGGTTAGGGTAAGGGAAGGGTTAGGGTTAGGGTTAGGGTTAGGGTTAGGGTTAGGGTTAGGGTTAGGGTTAGGGTTAGGGTTAGGGTTAGGGTTAGTGTAGGGTTAGGGTTAGGGGTAGGGTTAGGGTTAGGGTTAGGGTATGGTTAGGTTTAGGATAAGGGTTAG
>NW_027670040.1:0-37454 GCF_964188305.1 Podarcis bocagei
AAAAAATCCCTAAGCCCCGGGGTCACAATTTCAGCAAAAATCTGACTTTCGCCAATTCACTTAAAAATGGTGCCAACCGGTTGCAAATGCTCCCCTGAAAGCTTTGGCGATAGAAACAGAAGGCTTTTTATCACAGGACAAGAAATAAGCCCTCAAAAACATATCCGGCAGAAAATATTTTTTTGAAAAAATCCCTAAGCCCCGGGGTCACAATTTCAGCAAAAATCTGACTTTTGGCAGGTTACTGAAAAATGGTGCCAACCGGTTGCAAATGCTCCCCTGAAAGCTTTGGTGATAGAAACAGAAGGCTTTTTATCACAGGACAAGAAATCAGCCCTCAAAAACTTAACCGGCAGAAAATATTTTTTTGAAAAAATCCCTAAGCCCCGGGGTCACAATTTCAGCAAAAATCTGACTTTTGGCAGTTTTCTCAAAAATGGTGCCAACCGGTTGCAAATGCTCCCCTGAAAGCTTTGGTGATGGAAACAGAAGGCTTTTTATCACAGGACAAGAAATCAGCCCTCAAAAACTTATCCGGCAGAAAATATTTTTTTTGAAAAAATCCCTAAGCCCCGGGGTCACAATTTCAGCAAAAATCTGACTTTTGGCAGTTTTCTCAAAAATGGTGCCAACCGGTTGCAAATGCTCCCCTGAAAGCTTTGGTGATGGAAACAGAAGGCTTTTTATCACAGGACAAGAAATCAGCCCTCAAAAACCTAACCGGCAGAAAATATTTTTTTGAAAATATCCCTAAGCCCCGGGGTCACAATTTCAGCAAAAATCTGACTTTTCGCAATTCACTCAAAAATGGTGCCAACCGGTTGCAAATGCTCCCCTGAAAGTTTGGCGATCGAAACAGAAGGCCTTTTATCACAGGACAAGAAATCAGCCCTCAAAAACTTATCCGGCAGAAAATATTTTTTTTGAAAAAATCCCTAAGCCCCGGGGTCACAATTTCAGCAAAAATCTGACTTTCGGCAATTCACTTAAAAATGGTGCCAACCGGTTGCAAATGCTCCCCTGAAAGCTTTGGCGATAGAAACAGAAGGCTTTTTATCACAGGACAAGAAATCAGCCCTCAAAAACTTATCCGGCAGAAAATATTTTTTTTAAAACATCCCTAAGCCCCGGGGTCACAATTTCAGCAAAAATCTGACTTTTGGCAGGTTACTCAAAAATGGTGCCAACCGGTTGCAAATGCTCAACTGAAAGCTTTGGTGATGGAAACAGAAGGCTTTTTATCACAGGACAAGAAATCAGCCCTCAAAAACTTAACCGGCAGAAAATATTTTTTTGAAAAAACCCCTAAGCCCCGGGGTCACAATTTCAGCAAAAATCTGACTTTTGGCAGTTTACTCAAAAATGGTGCCAACCGGTTGCAAATGTTCCCATGAAAGCTTTGGTGATTGAAACAGAAGTCTTTTCATCACAGGACAAGAAATCAGCCCTCAAAAACTTAACCGGCAGAAAATATTTTTTTTGAAAAAATCCCTAAGCCCCGGGGTCACAATTTCAGCAAAAATCTGACTTTTGGCAGTTCACTCAAAAATGGTGCCAAAAGCTTGAAAATGCTCCCCTGAAAGGTTTGGCACTCAAAACAGAAGGATTTTTATCACAGGACAAGAAATCAGCCCTCAAAAACTTAACCGGCAGAAAATATTTTTTTGAAAAAATCCCTAAGCCCCGGGGTCACAATTTCAGCAAAAATCTGACTTTCGGCAATTCACTTAAAAATGGTGCCAACCGGTTGCAAATGCTCCCCTGAAAGCTTTGGCGATAGAAACAGAAGGCTTTTTATCACAGGACAAGAAATCAGCCCTCAAAAACTTATCCGGCAGAAAATATTTTTTTGAAAAAATCCCTAAGCCCCGGGGTCACAATTTCAGCAAAAATCTGACTTTTGGCAGGTTACTGAAAAATGGTGCCAACCGGTTGCAAATGCTCCCCTGAAAGCTTTGGTGATGGAAACAGAAGGCTTTTTATCACAGGACAAGAAATCAGCCCTCAAAAACTTAACCGGCAGAAAATATTTTTTTGAAAAAATCCCTAAGCCCCGGGGTCACAATTTCAGCAAAAATCTGACTTTTGGCAGTTTTCTCAAAAATGGTGCCAACCGGTTGCAAATGCTCCCCTGAAAGCTTTGGTGATGGAAACAGAAGGCTTTTTATCACAGGACAAGAAGTCAGCCCTCAAAAACTTAACCGGCAGAAAATATTTTTTTGAAAAAATCCCTAAGCCCCGGGGTCACAATTTCAGCAAAAATCTGACTTTTCGCAAGTCACTCAAAAATGGTGCCAACCGGTTGCAAATGCTCCCCTGAAAGCTTTGGTGATGGAAACAGAAGGCTTTTTATCACAGGACAAGAAATCAGCCCTCAAAAACTTAACCGGCAGAAAATATTTTTTTGAAAAAATCCCTAAGCCCCGGGGTCACAATTTCAGCAAAAATCTGACTTTTGGCAGTTTTCTCAAAAATGGTGCCAACCGGTTGCAAATGCTCCCCTGAAAGCTTTGGTGATGGAAACAGAAGGCTTTTTATCACAGGACAAGAAATCAGCCCTCAAAAACTTATCCGGCAGAAAATATTTTTTTTGAAAAAATCCCTAAGCCCCGGGGTCACAATTTCAGCAAAAATCTGACTTTTGGCAGTTTTCTCAAAAATGGTGCCAACCGGTTGCAAATGCTCCCCTGAAAGCTTTGGTGATGGAAACAGAAGGCTTTTTATCACAGGACAAGAAATCAGCCCTCAAAAACCTAACCGGCAGAAAATATTTTTTTGAAAATATCCCTAAGCCCCGGGGTCACAATTTCAGCAAAAATCTGACTTTTCGCAATTCACTCAAAAATGGTGCCAACCGGTTGCAAATGCTCCCCTGAAAGTTTAGCGATGGAAACAGAAGGCCTTTTATCACAGGACAAGAAATCAGCCCTCAAAAACTTATCCGGCAGAAAATATTTTTTTTGAAAAAATCCCTAAGCCCCGGGGTCACAATTTCAGCAAAAATCTGACTTTTGGCAGTTTTCTCAAAAATGGTGCCAACCGGTTGCAAATGCTCCCCTGAAAGCTTTGGTGATGGAAACAGAAGGCTTTTTATCACAGGACAAGAAATCAGCCCTCAAAAACTTAACCGGCAGAAAATATTTTTTTGAAAAAATCCCTAAGCCCCGGGGTCACAATTTCAGCAAAAATCTGACTTTTGGCAGTTCACTCAAAAATGGTGCCAAAAGCTTGAAAATGCTCCCCTGAAAGGTTTGGCACTCAAAACAGAAGGATTTTTATCACAGGACAAGAAATCAGCCCTCAAAAACTTAACCGGCAGAAAATATTTTTTTGAAAAAATCCCTAAGCCCCGGGGTCACAATTTCAGCAAAAATCTGACTTTCGGCAATTCACTTAAAAATGGTGCCAACCGGTTGCAAATGCTCCCCTGAAAGCTTTGGCGATAGAAACAGAAGGCTTTTTATCACAGGACAAGAAATCAGCCCTCAAAAACTTATCCGGCAGAAAATATTTTTTTGAAAACATCCCTAAGCCCCGGGGTCACAATTTCAGCAAAAATCTGACTTTTGGCGGTTCACTCAAAAATGGTGCCAAAAGCTTGAAAATGCTCCCCTGAAAGGTTTGGCACTCAAAACAGAAGGATTTTTATCACAGGACAAGAAATCAGCCCTCAAAAACTCAACCGGCAGAAAATATTTTTTGGAAAAAATCCCTAAGCCCCGGGGTCACAATTTCAGCAAAAATCTGACTTTTGGCAGTTCACTCAAAAATGGTGCCAAAAGCTTGAAAATGCTCCGCTGAAAGCTTTGGCGATGGAAACAGAAGGCTTTTTATCACAGGACAAGAAATCAGCCCTCAAAAACTTAACCGGCAGAAAATATTTTTTTGAAAAAATCCCTAAGCCCCGGGGTCACAATTTCAGCAAAAATCTGACTTTTGGAAGTTCACTCAAAAATGGTGCCAAAAGCTTGAAAATGCTCCCCTGAAAGGTTTGGCACTCAAAACAGAAGGATTTTTATCACAGGACAAGAAATCAGCCCTCAAAAACTTAACCGGCAGAAAATATTTTTTTGAAAAAATCCCTAAGCCCCGGGGTCACAATTTCAGCAAAAATCTGACTTTCGGCAATTCACTTAAAAATGGTGCCAACCGGTTGCAAATGCTCCCCTGAAAGCTTTGGCGATAGAAACAGAAGGCTTTTTATCACAGGACAAGAAATCAGCCCTCAAAAACTTATCCGGCAGAAAATATTTTTTTGAAAAAATCCCTAAGCCCCGGGGTCACAATTTCAGCAAAAATCTGACTTTTGGCAGGTTACTGAAAAATGGTGCCAACCGGTTGCAAATGCTCCCCTGAAAGCTTTGGTGATGGAAACAGAAGGCTTTTTATCACAGGACAAGAAATCAGCCCTCAAAAACTTAACCGGCAGAAAATATTTTTTTGAAAAAATCCCTAAGCCCCGGGGTCACAATTTCAGCAAAAATCTGACTTTTGGCAGTTTTCTCAAAAATGGTGCCAACCGGTTGCAAATGCTCCCCTGAAAGCTTTGGTGATGGAAACAGAAGGCTTTTTATCACAGGACAAGAAATCAGCCCTCAAAAACTTAACCGGCAGAAAATATTTTTTTGAAAAAATCCCTAAGCCCCGGGGTCACAATTTCAGCAAAAATCTGACTTTTGGCAGTTCACTCAAAAATGGTGCCAAAAGCTTGAAAATGCTCCCCTGAAAGGTTTGGCACTCAAAACAGAAGGATTTTTATCACAGGACAAGAAATCAGCCCTCAAAAACTTATCCGGCAGAAAATATTTTTTTTGAAAAAATCCCTAAGCCCCGGGGTCACAATTTCAGCAAAAATCTGACTTTTGGCAGTTTTCTCAAAAATGGTGCCAACCGGTTGCAAATGCTCCCCTGAAAGCTTTGGTGATGGAAACAGAAGGCTTTTTATCACAGGACAAGAAATCAGCCCTCAAAAACCTAACCGGCAGAAAATATTTTTTTGAAAATATCCCTAAGCCCCGGGGTCACAATTTCAGCAAAAATCTGACTTTTCGCAATTCACTCAAAAATGGTGCCAACCGGTTGCAAATGCTCCCCTGAAAGTTTGGCGATCGAAACAGAAGGCCTTTTATCACAGGACAAGAAATCAGCCCTCAAAAACTTATCCGGCAGAAAATATTTTTTTTGAAAAAATCCCTAAGCCCCGGGGTCACAATTTCAGCAAAAATCTGACTTTCGGCAATTCACTTAAAAATGGTGCCAACCGGTTGCAAATGCTCCCCTGAAAGCTTTGGCGATAGAAACAGAAGGCTTTTTATCACAGGACAAGAAATCAGCCCTCAAAAACTTATCCGGCAGAAAATATTTTTTTTAAAACATCCCTAAGCCCCGGGGTCACAATTTCAGCAAAAATCTGACTTTTGGCAGGTTACTCAAAAATGGTGCCAACCGGTTGCAAATGCTCAACTGAAAGCTTTGGTGATGGAAACAGAAGGCTTTTTATCACAGGACAAGAAATCAGCCCTCAAAAACTTAACCGGCAGAAAATATTTTTTTGAAAAAACCCCTAAGCCCCGGGGTCACAATTTCAGCAAAAATCTGACTTTTGGCAGTTTACTCAAAAATGGTGCCAACCGGTTGCAAATGTTCCCATGAAAGCTTTGGTGATTGAAACAGAAGTCTTTTCATCACAGGACAAGAAATCAGCCCTCAAAAACTTAACCGGCAGAAAATATTTTTTTTGAAAAAATCCCTAAGCCCCGGGGTCACAATTTCAGCAAAAATCTGACTTTTGGCAGTTCACTCAAAAATGGTGCCAAAAGCTTGAAAATGCTCCCCTGAAAGGTTTGGCACTCAAAACAGAAGGATTTTTATCACAGGACAAGAAATCAGCCCTCAAAAACTTAACCGGCAGAAAATATTTTTTTGAAAAAATCCCTAAGCCCCGGGGTCACAATTTCAGCAAAAATCTGACTTTCGGCAATTCACTTAAAAATGGTGCCAACCGGTTGCAAATGCTCCCCTGAAAGCTTTGGCGATAGAAACAGAAGGCTTTTTATCACAGGACAAGAAATCAGCCCTCAAAAACTTATCCGGCAGAAAATATTTTTTTGAAAAAATCCCTAAGCCCCGGGGTCACAATTTCAGCAAAAATCTGACTTTTGGCAGGTTACTGAAAAATGGTGCCAACCGGTTGCAAATGCTCCCCTGAAAGCTTTGGTGATGGAAACAGAAGGCTTTTTATCACAGGACAAGAAATCAGCCCTCAAAAACTTAACCGGCAGAAAATATTTTTTTGAAAAAATCCCTAAGCCCCGGGGTCACAATTTCAGCAAAAATCTGACTTTTGGCAGTTTTCTCAAAAATGGTGCCAACCGGTTGCAAATGCTCCCCTGAAAGCTTTGGTGATGGAAACAGAAGGCTTTTTATCACAGGACAAGAAGTCAGCCCTCAAAAACTTAACCGGCAGAAAATATTTTTTTGAAAAAATCCCTAAGCCCCGGGGTCACAATTTCAGCAAAAATCTGACTTTTCGCAAGTCACTCAAAAATGGTGCCAACCGGTTGCAAATGCTCCCCTGAAAGCTTTGGTGATGGAAACAGAAGGCTTTTTATCACAGGACAAGAAATCAGCCCTCAAAAACTTAACCGGCAGAAAATATTTTTTTGAAAAAATCCCTAAGCCCCGGGGTCACAATTTCAGCAAAAATCTGACTTTTGGCAGTTTTCTCAAAAATGGTGCCAACCGGTTGCAAATGCTCCCCTGAAAGCTTTGGTGATGGAAACAGAAGGCTTTTTATCACAGGACAAGAAATCAGCCCTCAAAAACTTATCCGGCAGAAAATATTTTTTTTGAAAAAATCCCTAAGCCCCGGGGTCACAATTTCAGCAAAAATCTGACTTTTGGCAGTTTTCTCAAAAATGGTGCCAACCGGTTGCAAATGCTCCCCTGAAAGCTTTGGTGATGGAAACAGAAGGCTTTTTATCACAGGACAAGAAATCAGCCCTCAAAAACCTAACCGGCAGAAAATATTTTTTTGAAAATATCCCTAAGCCCCGGGGTCACAATTTCAGCAAAAATCTGACTTTTCGCAATTCACTCAAAAATGGTGCCAACCGGTTGCAAATGCTCCCCTGAAAGTTTAGCGATGGAAACAGAAGGCCTTTTATCACAGGACAAGAAATCAGCCCTCAAAAACTTATCCGGCAGAAAATATTTTTTTTGAAAAAATCCCTAAGCCCCGGGGTCACAATTTCAGCAAAAATCTGACTTTTGGCAGTTTTCTCAAAAATGGTGCCAACCGGTTGCAAATGCTCCCCTGAAAGCTTTGGTGATGGAAACAGAAGGCTTTTTATCACAGGACAAGAAATCAGCCCTCAAAAACTTAACCGGCAGAAAATATTTTTTTGAAAAAATCCCTAAGCCCCGGGGTCACAATTTCAGCAAAAATCTGACTTTTGGCAGTTCACTCAAAAATGGTGCCAAAAGCTTGAAAATGCTCCCCTGAAAGGTTTGGCACTCAAAACAGAAGGATTTTTATCACAGGACAAGAAATCAGCCCTCAAAAACTTAACCGGCAGAAAATATTTTTTTGAAAAAATCCCTAAGCCCCGGGGTCACAATTTCAGCAAAAATCTGACTTTCGGCAATTCACTTAAAAATGGTGCCAACCGGTTGCAAATGCTCCCCTGAAAGCTTTGGCGATAGAAACAGAAGGCTTTTTATCACAGGACAAGAAATCAGCCCTCAAAAACTTATCCGGCAGAAAATATTTTTTTGAAAACATCCCTAAGCCCCGGGGTCACAATTTCAGCAAAAATCTGACTTTTGGCGGTTCACTCAAAAATGGTGCCAAAAGCTTGAAAATGCTCCCCTGAAAGGTTTGGCACTCAAAACAGAAGGATTTTTATCACAGGACAAGAAATCAGCCCTCAAAAACTCAACCGGCAGAAAATATTTTTTGGAAAAAATCCCTAAGCCCCGGGGTCACAATTTCAGCAAAAATCTGACTTTTGGCAGTTCACTCAAAAATGGTGCCAAAAGCTTGAAAATGCTCCGCTGAAAGCTTTGGCGATGGAAACAGAAGGCTTTTTATCACAGGACAAGAAATCAGCCCTCAAAAACTTAACCGGCAGAAAATATTTTTTTGAAAAAATCCCTAAGCCCCGGGGTCACAATTTCAGCAAAAATCTGACTTTTGGAAGTTCACTCAAAAATGGTGCCAAAAGCTTGAAAATGCTCCCCTGAAAGGTTTGGCACTCAAAACAGAAGGATTTTTATCACAGGACAAGAAATCAGCCCTCAAAAACTTAACCGGCAGAAAATATTTTTTTGAAAAAATCCCTAAGCCCCGGGGTCACAATTTCAGCAAAAATCTGACTTTCGGCAATTCACTTAAAAATGGTGCCAACCGGTTGCAAATGCTCCCCTGAAAGCTTTGGCGATAGAAACAGAAGGCTTTTTATCACAGGACAAGAAATCAGCCCTCAAAAACTTATCCGGCAGAAAATATTTTTTTGAAAAAATCCCTAAGCCCCGGGGTCACAATTTCAGCAAAAATCTGACTTTTGGCAGGTTACTGAAAAATGGTGCCAACCGGTTGCAAATGCTCCCCTGAAAGCTTTGGTGATGGAAACAGAAGGCTTTTTATCACAGGACAAGAAATCAGCCCTCAAAAACTTAACCGGCAGAAAATATTTTTTTGAAAAAATCCCTAAGCCCCGGGGTCACAATTTCAGCAAAAATCTGACTTTTGGCAGTTTTCTCAAAAATGGTGCCAACCGGTTGCAAATGCTCCCCTGAAAGCTTTGGTGATGGAAACAGAAGGCTTTTTATCACAGGACAAGAAATCAGCCCTCAAAAACTTAACCGGCAGAAAATATTTTTTTGAAAAAATCCCTAAGCCCCGGGGTCACAATTTCAGCAAAAATCTGACTTTTGGCAGTTCACTCAAAAATGGTGCCAAAAGCTTGAAAATGCTCCCCTGAAAGGTTTGGCACTCAAAACAGAAGGATTTTTATCACAGGACAAGAAATCAGCCCTCAAAAACTTAACCGGCAGAAAATATTTTTTTGAAAAAATCCCTAAGCCCCAGGGTCACAATTACAGCAAAAATCTGACTTTCGGCAATTCACTTAAAAATGGTGCCAACCGGTTGCAAATGCTCCCCTGAAAGCTTTGGCGATAGAAACAGAAGGCTTTTTATCACAGGACAAGAAATAAGCCCTCAAAAATATATCCGGCAGAAAATATTTTTTTGAAAAAATCCCTAAGCCCCGGGGTCACAATTTCAGCAAAAATCTGACTTTTGGCAGTTCACTCAAAAATGGTGCCAAAAGCTTGAAAATGCTCCCCTGAAAGGTTTGGCACTCAAAACAGAAGGATTTTTATCACAGGACAAGAAATCAGCCCTCAAAAACTTAACCGGCAGAAAATATTTTTTTGAAAAAATCCCTAAGCCCCGGGGTCACAATTTCAGCAAAAATCTGACTTTCGGCAATTCACTTAAAAATGGTGCCAACCGGTTGCAAATGCTCCCCTGAAAGCTTTGGCGATAGAAACAGAAGGCTTTTTATCACAGGACAAGAAATCAGCCCTCAAAAACTTATCCGGCAGAAAATATTTTTTTGAAAAAATCCCTAAGCCCCGGGGTCACAATTTCAGCAAAAATCTGACTTTTGGCAGGTTACTGAAAAATGGTGCCAACCGGTTGCAAATGCTCCCCTGAAAGCTTTGGTGATGGAAACAGAAGGCTTTTTATCACAGGACAAGAAATCAGCCCTTAAAAACTTAACCGGCAGAAAATATTTTTTTGAAAAAATCCCTAAGCCCCGGGGTCACAATTTCAGCAAAAATCTGACTTTTGGCAGTTTTCTCAAAAATGGTGCCAACCGGTTGCAAATGCTCCCCTGAAAGCTTTGGTGATGGAAACAGAAGGCTTTTTATCACAGGACAAGAAATCAGCCCTCAAAAACTTAACCGGCAGAAAATATTTTTTTGAAAAAATCCCTAAGCCCCGGGGTCACAATTTCAGCAAAAATCTGACTTTTGGCAGTTCACTCAAAAATGGTGCCAAAAGCTTGAAAATGCTCCCCTGAAAGGTTTGGCACTCAAAACAGAAGGATTTTTATCACAGGACAAGAAATCATCCCTCAAAAACTTAACCGACAGAAAATATTTTTTTGAAAAAATCCCTAAGCCCCGGGGTCACAATTTCAGCAAAAATCTGACTTTTGGCAGTTCACTCAAAAATGGTGCCAAAAGCTTGAAAATGCTCCGCTGAAAGCTTTGGCGATGGAAACAGAAGGCTTTTTATCACAGGACAAGAAATCAGCCCTCAAAAACTTAACTGGCAGAAAATATATTTTTGAAAAAATCCCTAAGCCCCGGGGTCACAATTTCAGCAAAAATCTGACTTTTGGCAGTTCACTCAAAAATGGTGCCAAAAGCTTGAAAATGCTCCGCTGAAAGCTTTGGCGATGGAAACAGAAGGCTTTTTATCACAGGACAAGAAATCAGCCCTCAAAAACTTAACCGGCAGAAAATATTTTTTTGAAAAAATCCCTAAGCCCCGGGGTCACAATTTCAGCAAAAATCTGACTTTCGGCAATTCACTTAAAAATGGTGCCAACCGGTTGCAAATGCTCCCCTGAAAGCTTTGGCGATAGAAACAGAAGGCTTTTTATCACAGGACAAGAAATAAGCCCTCAAAAACATATCCGGCAGAAAATATTTTTTTGAAAAAATCCCTAAGCCCCGGGGTCACAATTTCAGCAAAAATCTGACTTTTGGCAGGTTACTGAAAAATGGTGCCAACCGGTTGCAAATGCTCCCCTGAAAGCTTTGGTGATGGAAACAGAAGGCTTTTTATCACAGGACAAGAAATCAGCCCTCAAAAACTTAACCGGCAGAAAATATTTTTTTGAAAAAATCCCTAAGCCCCGGGGTCACAATTTCAGCAAAAATCTGACTTTTGGCAGTTTTCTCAAAAATGGTGCCAACCGGTTGCAAATGCTCCCCTGAAAGCTTTGGTGATGGAAACAGAAGGCTTTTTATCACAGGACAAGAAATCAGCCCTCAAAAACTTATCCGGCAGAAAATATTTTTTTTGAAAAAATCCCTAAGCCCCGGGGTCACAATTTCAGCAAAAATCTGACTTTTGGCAGTTTTCTCAAAAATGGTGCCAACCGGTTGCAAATGCTCCCCTGAAAGCTTTGGTGATGGAAACAGAAGGCTTTTTATCACAGGACAAGAAATCAGCCCTCAAAAACCTAACCGGCAGAAAATATTTTTTTGAAAATATCCCTAAGCCCCGGGGTCACAATTTCAGCAAAAATCTGACTTTTCGCAATTCACTCAAAAATGGTGCCAACCGGTTGCAAATGCTCCCCTGAAAGTTTGGCGATCGAAACAGAAGGATTTTTATCACAGGACAAGAAATCAGCCCTCAAAAACTTAACCGGCAGAAAATATTTTTTTGAAAAAATCCCTAAGCCCCGGGGTCACAATTTCAGCAAAAATCTGACTTTCGGCAATTCACTTAAAAATGGTGCCAACCGGTTGCAAATGCTCCCCTGAAAGCTTTGGCGATAGAAACAGAAGGCTTTTTATCACAGGACAAGAAATCAGCCCTCAAAAACTTATCCGGCAGAAAATATTTTTTTGAAAACATCCCTAAGCCCCGGGGTCACAATTTCAGCAAAAATCTGACTTTTGGCAGGTTACTCAAAAATGGTGCCAACCGGTTGCAAATGCTCAACTGAAAGCTTTGGTGATGGAAACAGAAGGCTTTTTATCACAGGACAAGAAATCAGCCCTCAAAAACTTAACCGGCAGAAAATATTTTTTTGAAAAAACCCCTAAGCCCCGGGGTCACAATTTCAGCAAAAATCTGACTTTTGGCAGTTTACTCAAAAATGGTGCCAACCGGTTGCAAATGTTCCCATGAAAGCTTTGGTGATTGAAACAGAAGTCTTTTCATCACAGGACAAGAAATCAGCCCTCAAAAACTTAACCGGCAGAAAATATTTTTTTTGAAAAAATCCCTAAGCCCCCCGGGGTCACAATTTCAGCAAAAATCTGACTTTTGGCAGTTCACTCAAAAATGGTGCCAAAAGCTTGAAAATGCTCCCCTGAAAGGTTTGGCACTCAAAACAGAAGGATTTTTATCACAGGACAAGAAATCAGCCCTCAAAAACTTAACCGGCAGAAAATATTTTTTTGAAAAAATCCCTAAGCCCCGGGGTCACAATTTCAGCAAAAATCTGACTTTCGGCAATTCACTTAAAAATGGTGCCAACCGGTTGCAAATGCTCCCCTGAAAGCTTTGGCGATAGAAACAGAAGGCTTTTTATCACAGGACAAGAAATCAGCCCTCAAAAACTTATCTGGCAGAAAATATTTTTTTGAAAAAATCCCTAAGCCCCGGGGTCACAATTTCAGCAAAAATCTGACTTTTGGCAGGTTACTGAAAAATGGTGCCAACCGGTTGCAAATGCTCCCCTGAAAGCTTTGGTGATGGAAACAGAAGGCTTTTTATCACAGGACAAGAAATCAGCCCTCAAAAACTTAACCGGCAGAAAATATTTTTTTGAAAAAATCCCTAAGCCCCGGGGTCACAATTTCAGCAAAAATCTGACTTTTGGCAGTTTTCTCAAAAATGGTGCCAACCGGTTGCAAATGCTCCCCTGAAAGCTTTGGTGATGGAAACAGAAGGCTTTTTATCACAGGACAAGAAGTCAGCCCTCAAAAACTTAACCGGCAGAAAATATTTTTTTGAAAAAATCCCTAAGCCCCGGGGTCACAATTTCAGCAAAAATCTGACTTTCGGCAATTCACTTAAAAATGGTGCCAACCGGTTGCAAATGCTCCCCTGAAAGCTTTGGCGATAGAAACAGAAGGCTTTTTATCACAGGACAAGAAATCAGCCCTCAAAAACTTAACTGGCAGAAAATATTTTTTTGAAAAAATCCCTAAGACCCGGGGTCACAATTTCAGCAAAAATCTGACTTTTGGCAGTTTACTCAAAAATGGTGCCAACCGGTTGCAAATGCTCCCCTGAAAGCTTTGGTGATGGAAACAGAAGGCTTTTTATCACAGGACAAGAAATCAGCCCTCAAAAACCTAACCGGTAGAAAATATTTTTTTGAAAAAATCCCTAAGCCCCGGGGTCACAATTTCAGCAAAAATCTGACTTTTCGCAATTCACTCAAAAATGGTGCCAACCGGTTGCAAATGCTCCCCTGAAAGCTTTGGTGATGGAAACAGAAGGCTTTTTATCACAGGACAAGAAATCAGCCCTCAAAAACTTAACCGGCAGAAAATATTTTTTTGAAAAAATCCCTAAGCCCCGGGGTCACAATTTCAGCAAAAATCTGACTTTTGGCAGTTTTCTCAAAAATGGTGCCAACCGGTTGCAAATGCTCCCCTGAAAGCTTTGGTGATGGAAACAGAAGGCTTTTTATCACAGGACAAGAAATCAGCCCTCAAAAACTTAACCGGCAGAAAATATTTTTTTGAAAAAATCCCTAAGCCCCGGGGTCACAATTTCAGCAAAAATCTGACTTTTGGCAGTTCACTCAAAAATGGTGCCAAAAGCTTGAAAATGCTCCCCTGAAAGGTTTGGCACTCAAAACAGAAGGATTTTTATCACAGGACAAGAAATCATCCCTCAAAAACTTAACCGACAGAAAATATTTTTTTGGAAAAATCCCTAAGCCCCGGGGTCACAATTTCAGCAAAAATCTGACTTTTGGCAGTTCACTCAAAAATGGTGCCAAAAGCTTGAAAATGCTCCGCTGAAAGCTTTGGCGATGGAAACAGAAGGCTTTTTATCACAGGACAAGAAATCAGCCCTCAAAAACTTAACTGGCAGAAAATATATTTTTGAAAAAATCCCTAAGCCCCGGGGTCACAATTTCAGCAAAAATCTGACTTTTGGCAATTCACTCAAAAATGGTGCCAAAAGCTTGAAAATGCTCCCATGAAAGGTTTGGCACTCAAAACAGAAGGATTTTTATCACAGGACAAGAAATCAGCCCTCAAAAACTTAACCGGCAGAAAATATTTTTTTGAAAAAATCCCTAAGCCCCGGGGTCACAATTTCAGCAAAAATCTGACTTTCGGCAATTCACTTAAAAATGGTGCCAACCGGTTGCAAATGCTCCCCTGAAAGCTTTGGCGATAGAAACAGAAGGCTTTTTATCACAGGACAAGAAATAAGCCCTCAAAAACTTATCCGGCAGAAAATATTTTTTTGAAAAAATCCCTAAGCCCCGGGGTCACAATTTCAGCAAAAATCTGACTTTTGGCAGGTTACTGAAAAATGGTGCCAACCGGTTGCAAATGCTCCCCTGAAAGCTTTGGTGATGGAAACAGAAGGCTTTTTATCACAGGACAAGAAATCAGCCCTCAAAAACTTAACCGGCAGAAAATATTTTTTTGAAAAAATCCCTAAGCCCCGGGGTCACAATTTCAGCAAAAATCTGACTTTTGGCAGTTTTCTCAAAAATGGTGCCAACCGGTTGCAAATGCTCCCCTGAAAGCTTTGGTGATGGAAACAGAAGGCTTTTTATCACAGGACAAGAAATCAGCCCTCAAAAACTTATCCGGCAGAAAATATTTTTTTTGAAAAAATCCCTAAGCCCCGGGGTCACAATTTCAGCAAAAATCTGACTTTTGGCAGTTTTCTCAAAAATGGTGTCAACCGGTTGCAAATGCTCCCCTGAAAGCTTTGGTGATGGAAACAGAAGGCTTTTTATCACAGGACAAGAAATCAGCCCTCAAAAACCTAACCGGCAGAAAATATTTTTTTGAAAATATCCCTAAGCCCCGGGGTCACAATTTCAGCAAAAATCTGACTTTTCGCAATTCACTCAAAAATGGTGCCAACCGGTTGCAAATGCTCCCCTGAAAGTTTGGCGATCGAAACAGAAGGCCTTTTATCACAGGACAAGAAATCAGCCCTCAAAAACTTATCCGGCAGAAAATATTTTTTTTGAAAAAATCCCTAAGCCCCGGGGTCACAATTTCAGCAAAAATCTGACTTTCGGCAATTCACTTAAAAATGGTGCCAACCGGTTGCAAATGCTCCCCTGAAAGCTTTGGCGATAGAAACAGAAGGCTTTTTATCACAGGACAAGAAATCAGCCCTCAAAAACTTATCCGGCAGAAAATATTTTTTTGAAAACATCCCTAAGCCCCGGGGTCACAATTTCAGCAAAAATCTGACTTTTGGCAGGTTACTCAAAAATGGTGCCAACCGGTTGCAAATGCTCCCCTGAAAGCTTTGGTGATGGAAACAGAAGGCTTTTTATCACAGGACAAGAAATCAGCCCTCAAAAACTTAACCGGCAGAAAATATTTTTTTGAAAAAACCCCTAAGCCCCGGGGTCACAATTTCAGCAAAAATCTGACTTTTAGCAGTTTACTCAAAAATGGTGCCAACCGGTTGCAAATGTTCCCATGAAAGCTTTGGTGATTGAAACAGAAGTCTTTTCATCACAGGACAAGAAATCAGCCCTCAAAAACTTAACCGGCAGAAAATATTTTTTTTGAAAAAATCCCTAAGCCCCGGGGTCACAATTTCAGCAAAAATCTGACTTTTGGCAGTTCACTCAAAAATGGTGCCAAAAGCTTGAAAATGCTCCCCTGAAAGGTTTGGCACTCAAAACAGAAGGATTTTTATCACAGGACAAGAAATCAGCCCTCAAAAACTTAACCGGCAGAAAATATTTTTTTGAAAAAATCCCTAAGCCCCGGGGTCACAATTTCAGCAAAAATCTGACTTTCGGCAATTCACTTAAAAATGGTGCCAACCGGTTGCAAATGCTCCCCTGAAAGCTTTGGCGATAGAAACAGAAGGCTTTTTATCACAGGACAAGAAATCAGCCCTCAAAAACTTATCCGGCAGAAAATATTTTTTTGAAAAAATCCCTAAGCCCCGGGGTCACAATTTCAGCAAAAATCTGACTTTTGGCAGGTTACTGAAAAATGGCGCCAACCGGTTGCAAATGCTCCCCTGAAAGCTTTGGTGATGGAAACAGAAGGCTTTTTATCACAGGACAAGAAATCAGCCCTCAAAAACTTAACCGGCAGAAAATATTTTTTTGAAAAAATCCCTAAGCCCCGGGGTCACAATTTCAGCAAAAATCTGACTTTTGGCAGTTTTCTCAAAAATGGTGCCAACCGGTTGCAAATGCTCCCCTGAAAGCTTTGGTGATGGAAACAGAAGGCTTTTTATCACAGGACAAGAAGTCAGCCCTCAAAAACTTAACCGGCAGAAAATATTTTTTTGAAAAAATCCCTAAGCCCCGGGGTAACAATTTCAGCAAAAATCTGACTTTTGGCAGTTTTCTCAAAAATGGTGCCAACCGGTTGCAAATGCTCCCCTGAAAGCTTTGGTGATGGAAACAGAAGGCTTTTTATCACAGGACAAGAAATCAGCCCTCAAAAACCTAACCGGCAGAAAATATTTTTTTGAAAATATCCCTAAGCCCCGGGGTCACAATTTCAGCAAAAATCTGACTTTTCGCAATTCACTCAAAAATGGTGCCAACCGGTTGCAAATGCTCCCCTGAAAGTTTAGCGATGGAAACAGAAGGCCTTTTATCACAGGACAAGAAATCAGCCCTCAAAAACTTATCCGGCAGAAAATATTTTTTTTGAAAAAATCCCTAAGCCCCGGGGTCACAATTTCAGCAAAAATCTGACTTTTGGCAGTTTTCTCAAAAATGGTGCCAACCGGTTGCAAATGCTCCCCTGAAAGCTTTGGTGATGGAAACAGAAGGCTTTTTATCACAGGACAAGAAATCAGCCCTCAAAAACTTAACCGGCAGAAAATATTTTTTTGAAAAAATCCCTAAGCCCCGGGGTCACAATTTCAGCAAAAATCTGACTTTTGGCAGTTCACTCAAAAATGGTGCCAAAAGCTTGAAAATGCTCCCCTGAAAGGTTTGGCACTCAAAACAGAAGGATTTTTATCACAGGACAAGAAATCAGCCCTCAAAAACTTAACCGGCAGAAAATATTTTTTTGAAAAAATCCCTAAGCCCCGGGGTCACAATTTCAGCAAAAATCTGACTTTCGGCAATTCACTTAAAAATGGTGCCAACTGGTTGCAAATGCTCCCCTGAAAGCTTTGGCCATAGAAACAGAAGGCTTTTTATCACAGGACAAGAAATCAGCCCTCAAAAACTTATCCGGCAGAAAATATTTTTTTGAAAACATCCCTAAGCCCCGGGGTCACAATTTCAGCAAAAATCTGACTTTTGGCAGTTTACTCAAAAATGGTGCCAACCGGTTGCAAATGTTCCCATGAAAGCTTTGGTGATTGAAACAGAAGTCTTTTCATCACAGGACAAGAAATCAGCCCTCAAAAACTTATCCGGCAGAAAATATTTTTTTTTGAAAAAATCCCTAAGCCCCGGGGTCACAATTTCAGCAAAAATCTGACTTTTGGCGGTTCACTCAAAAATGGTGCCAAAAGCTTGAAAATGCTCCCCTGAAAGGTTTGGCACTCAAAACAGAAGGATTTTTATCACAGGACAAGAAATCATCCCTCAAAAACTTAACCGGCAGAAAATATTTTTTGGAAAAAATCCCTAAGCCCCGGGGTCACAATTTCAGCAAAAATCTGACTTTTGGCAGTTCACTCAAAAATGGTGCCAAAAGCTTGAAAATGCTCCGCTGAAAGCTTTGGCGATGGAAACAGAAGGCTTTTTATCACAGGACAAGAAATCAGCCCTCAAAAACTTAACCGGCAGAAAATATTTTTTTGAAAAAATCCCTAAGCCCCGGGGTCACAATTTCAGCAAAAATCTGACTTTTGGAAGTTCACTCAAAAATGGTGCCAAAAGCTTGAAAATGCTCCCCTGAAAGGTTTGGCACTCAAAACAGAAGGATTTTTATCACAGGACAAGAAATCAGCCCTCAAAAACTTAACCGGCAGAAAATATTTTTTTGAAAAAATCCCTAAGCCCCGGGGTCACAATTTCAGCAAAAATCTGACTTTCGGCAATTCACTTAAAAATGGTGCCAACCGGTTGCAAATGCTCCCCTGAAAGCTTTGGCGATAGAAACAGAAGGCTTTTTATCACAGGACAAGAAATCAGCCCTCAAAAACTTATCCGGCAGAAAATATTTTTTTGAAAAAATCCCTAAGCCCCGGGGTCACAATTTCAGCAAAAATCTGACTTTTGGCAGGTTACTGAAAAATGGTGCCAACCGGTTGCAAATGCTCCCCTGAAAGCTTTGGTGATGGAAACAGAAGGCTTTTTATCACAGGACAAGAAATCAGCCCTCAAAAACTTAACCGGCAGAAAATATTTTTTTGAAAAAATCCCTAAGCCCCGGGGTCACAATTTCAGCAAAAATCTGACTTTTGGCAGTTTTCTCAAAAATGGTGCCAACCGGTTGCAAATGCTCCCCTGAAAGCTTTGGTGATGGAAACAGAAGGCTTTTTATCACAGGACAAGAAATCAGCCCTCAAAAACTTAACCGGCAGAAAATATTTTTTTGAAAAAATCCCTAAGCCCCGGGGTCACAATTTCAGCAAAAATCTGACTTTTGGCAGTTCACTCAAAAATGGTGCCAAAAGCTTGAAAATGCTCCCCTGAAAGGTTTGGCACTCAAAACAGAAGGATTTTTATCACAGGACAAGAAATCAGCCCTCAAAAACTTAACCGGCAGAAAATATTTTTTTGAAAAAATCCCTAAGCCCCGGGGTCACAATTTCAGCAAAAATCTGACTTTCGGCAATTCACTTAAAAATGGTGCCAACCGGTTGCAAATGCTCCCCTGAAAGCTTTGGCGATAGAAACAGAAGGCTTTTTATCACAGGACAAGAAATCAGCCCTCAAAAACTTATCCGGCAGAAAATATTTTTTTGAAAACATCCCTAAGCCCCGGGGTCACAATTTCAGCAAAAATCTGACTTTTGGCAGTTTACTCAAAAATGGTGCCAACCGGTTGCAAATGTTCCCATGAAAGCTTTGGTGATTGAAACAGAAGTCTTTTCATCACAGGACAAGAAATCAGCCCTCAAAAACTTATCTGGCAGAAAATATTTTTTTTTGAAAAAATCCCTAAGCCCCGGGGTCACAATTTCAGCAAAAATCTGACTTTTGGCGGTTCACTCAAAAATGGTGCCAAAAGCTTGAAAATGCTCCCCTGAAAGGTTTGGCACTCAAAACAGAAGGATTTTTATCACAGGACAAGAAATCATCCCTCAAAAACTTAACCGGCAGAAAATATTTTTTGGAAAAAATCCCTAAGCCCCGGGGTCACAATTTCAGCAAAAATCTGACTTTTGGCAGTTCACTCAAAAATGGTGCCAAAAGCTTGAAAATGCTCCGCTGAAAGCTTTGGCGATGGAAACAGAAGGCTTTTTATCACAGGACAAGAAATCAGCCCTCAAAAACTTAACCGGCAGAAAATATTTTTTTGAAAAAATCCCTAAGCCCCGGGGTCACAATTTCAGCAAAAATCTGACTTTTGGAAGTTCACTCAAAAATGGTGCCAAAAGCTTGAAAATGCTCCCCTGAAAGGTTTGGCACTCAAAACAGAAGGATTTTTATCACAGGACAAGAAATCAGCCCTCAAAAACTTAACCGGCAGAAAATATTTTTTTGAAAAAATCCCTAAGCCCCGGGGTCACAATTTCAGCAAAAATCTGACTTTCGGCAATTCACTTAAAAATGGTGCCAACCGGTTGCAAATGCTCCCCTGAAAGCTTTGGCGATAGAAACAGAAGGCTTTTTATCACAGGACAAGAAATCAGCCCTCAAAAACTTATCCGGCAGAAAATATTTTTTTGAAAAAATCCCTAAGCCCCGGGGTCACAATTTCAGCAAAAATCTGACTTTTGGCAGGTTACTGAAAAATGGTGCCAACCGGTTGCAAATGCTCCCCTGAAAGCTTTGGTGATGGAAACAGAAGGCTTTTTATCACAGGACAAGAAATCAGCCCTCAAAAACTTAACCGGCAGAAAATATTTTTTTGAAAAAATCCCTAAGCCCCGGGGTCACAATTTCAGCAAAAATCTGACTTTTGGCAGTTTTCTCAAAAATGGTGCCAACCGGTTGCAAATGCTCCCCTGAAAGCTTTGGTGATGGAAACAGAAGGCTTTTTATCACAGGACAAGAAATCAGCCCTCAAAAACTTAACCGGCAGAAAATATTTTTTTGAAAAAATCCCTAAGCCCCGGGGTCACAATTTCAGCAAAAATCTGACTTTTGGCAGTTCACTCAAAAATGGTGCCAAAAGCTTGAAAATGCTCCCCTGAAAGGTTTGGCACTCAAAACAGAAGGATTTTTATCACAGGACAAGAAATCATCCCTCAAAAACTTAACCGACAGAAAATATTTTTTTGAAAAAATCCCTAAGCCCCGGGGTCACAATTTCAGCAAAAATCTGACTTTTGGCAGTTCACTCAAAAATGGTGCCAAAAGCTTGAAAATGCTCCGCTGAAAGCTTTGGCGATGGAAACAGAAGGCTTTTTATCACAGGACAAGAAATCAGCCCTCAAAAACTTAACTGGCAGAAAATATATTTTTGAAAAAATCCCTAAGCCCCGGGGTCACAATTTCAGCAAAAATCTGACTTTTGGCAATTCACTCAAAAATGGTGCCAAAAGCTTGAAAATGCTCCCATGAAAGGTTTGGCACTCAAAACAGAAGGATTTTTATCACAGGACAAGAAATCAGCCCTCAAAAACTTAACCGGCAGAAAATATTTTTTTGAAAAAATCCCTAAGCCCCAGGGTCACAATTTCAGCAAAAATCTGACTTTCGGCAATTCACTTAAAAATGGTGCCAACCGGTTGCAAATGCTCCCCTGAAAGCTTTGGCGATAGAAACAGAAGGCTTTTTATCACAGGACAAGAAATAAGCCCTCAAAAACATATCCGGCAGAAAATATTTTTTTGAAAAAATCCCTAAGCCCCGGGGTCACAATTTCAGCAAAAATCTGACTTTTGGCAGTTCACTCAAAAATGGTGCCAAAAGCTTGAAAATGCTCCCCTGAAAGGTTTGGCACTCAAAACAGAAGGATTTTTATCACAGGACAAGAAATCAGCCCTCAAAAACTTAACCGGCAGAAAATATTTTTTTGAAAAAATCCCTAAGCCCCGGGGTCACAATTTCAGCAAAAATCTGACTTTCGGCAATTCACTTAAAAATGGTGCCAACCGGTTGCAAATGCTCCCCTGAAAGCTTTGGCGATAGAAACAGAAGGCTTTTTATCACAGGGCAAGAAATCAGCCCTCAAAAACTTATCCGGCAGAAAATATTTTTTTTGAAAAAATCCCTAAGCCCCGGGGTCACAATTTCAGCAAAAATCTGACTTTTGGCAGGTTACTGAAAAATGGTGCCAACCGGTTGCAAATGCTCCCCTGAAAGCTTTGGTGATGGAAACAGAAGGCTTTTTATCACAGGACAAGAAATCAGCCCTCAAAAACTTAACCGGCAGAAAATATTTTTTTGAAAAAATCCCTAAGCCCCGGGGTCACAATTTCAGCAAAAATCTGACTTTTGGCAGTTTTCTCAAAAATGGTGCCAACCGGTTGCAAATGCTCCCCTGAAAGCTTTGGTGATGGAAACAGAAGGCTTTTTATCACAGGACAAGAAATCAGCCCTCAAAAACTTAACCGACAGAAAATATTTTTTTGAAAAAATCCCTAAGCCCCGGGGTCACAATTTCAGCAAAAATCTGACTTTTGGCAGTTCACTCAAAAATGGTGCCAAAAGCTTGAAAATGCTCCGCTGAAAGCTTTGGCGATGGAAACAGAAGGCTTTTTATCACAGGACAAGAAATCAGCCCTCAAAAACTTAACTGGCAGAAAATATATTTTTGAAAAAATCCCTAAGCCCCGGGGTCACAATTTCAGCAAAAATCTGACTTTTGGCAATTCACTCAAAAATGGTGCCAAAAGCTTGAAAATGCTCCCATGAAAGGTTTGGCACTCAAAACAGAAGGATTTTTATCACAGGACAAGAAATCAGCCCTCAAAAACTTAACCGGCAGAAAATATTTTTTTGAAAAAATCCCTAAGCCCCGGGGTCACAATTTCAGCAAAAATCTGACTTTCGGCAATTCACTTAAAAATGGTGCCAACCGGTTGCAAATGCTCCCCTGAAAGCTTTGGCGATAGAAACAGAAGGCTTTTTATCACAGGACAAGAAATAAGCCCTCAAAAACATATCCGGCAGAAAATATTTTTTTGAAAAAATCCCTAAGCCCCGGGGTCACAATTTCAGCAAAAATCTGACTTTTGGCAGGTTACTGAAAAATGGTGCCAACCGGTTGCAAATGCTCCCCTGAAAGCTTTGGTGATGGAAACAGAAGGCTTTTTATCACAGGACAAGAAATCAGCCCTCAAAAACTTAACCGGCAGAAAATATTTTTTTGAAAAAATCCCTAAGCCCCGGGGTCACAATTTCAGCAAAAATCTGACTTTTGGCAGTTTTCTCAAAAATGGTGCCAACCGGTTGCAAATGCTCCCCTGAAAGCTTTGGTGATGGAAACAGAAGGCTTTTTATCACAGGACAAGAAATCAGCCCTCAAAAACTTATCCGGCAGAAAATATTTTTTTTGAAAAAATCCCTAAGCCCCGGGGTCACAATTTCAGCAAAAATCTGACTTTTGGCAGTTTTCTCAAAAATGGTGCCAACCGGTTGCAAATGCTCCCCTGAAAGCTTTGGTGATGGAAACAGAAGGCTTTTTATCACAGGACAAGAAATCAGCCCTCAAAAACCTAACCGGCAGAAAATATTTTTTTGAAAATATCCCTAAGCCCCGGGGTCACAATTTCAGCAAAAATCTGACTTTTCGCAATTCACTCAAAAATGGTGCCAACCGGTTGCAAATGCTCCCCTGAAAGTTTGGCGATCGAAACAGAAGGCCTTTTATCACAGGACAAGAAATCAGCCCTCAAAAACTTATCCGGCAGAAAATATTTTTTTTGAAAAAATCCCTAAGCCCCGGGGTCACAATTTCAGCAAAAATCTGACTTTTGGCAGTTTTCTCAAAAATGGTGCCAACCGGTTGCAAATGCTCCCCTGAAAGCTTTGGTGATGGAAACAGAAGGCTTTTTATCACAGGACAAGAAATCAGCCCTCAAAAACTTAACCGGCAGAAAATATTTTTTTGAAAAAATCCCTAAGCCCCGGGGTCACAATTTCAGCAAAAATCTGACTTTTGGCAGTTCACTCAAAAATGGTGCCAAAAGCTTGAAAATGCTCCCCTGAAAGGTTTGGCACTCAAAACAGAAGGATTTTTATCACAGGACAAGAAATCAGCCCTCAAAAACTTAACCGGCAGAAAATATTTTTTTGAAAAAATCCCTAAGCCCCGGGGTCACAATTTCAGCAAAAATCTGACTTTCGGCAATTCACTTAAAAATGGTGCCAACCGGTTGCAAATGCTCCCCTGAAAGCTTTGGCGATAGAAACAGAAGGCTTTTTATCACAGGACAAGAAATCAGCCCTCAAAAACTTATCCGGCAGAAAATATTTTTTTGAAAACATCCCTAAGCCCCGGGGTCACAATTTCAGCAAAAATCTGACTTTTGGCAGGTTACTCAAAAATGGTGCCAACCGGTTGCAAATGTTCCCATGAAAGCTTTGGTGATTGAAACAGAAGTCTTTTCATCACAGGACAAGAAATCAGCCCTCAAAAACTTAACCGGCAGAAAATATTTTTTTTGAAAAAATCCCTAAGCCCCGGGGTCACAATTTCAGCAAAAATCTGACTTTTGGCAGTTCACTCAAAAATGGTGCCAAAAGCTTGAAAATGCTCCCCTGAAAGGTTTGGCACTCAAAACAGAAGGATTTTTATCACAGGACAAGAAATCAGCCCTCAAAAACTTAACCGGCAGAAAATATTTTTTTGAAAAAATCCCTAAGCCCCGGGGTCACAATTTCAGCAAAAATCTGACTTTCGGCAATTCACTTAAAAATGGTGCCAACCGGTTGCAAATGCTCCCCTGAAAGCTTTGGCGATAGAAACAGAAGGCTTTTTATCACAGGACAAGAAATCAGCCCTCAAAAACTTATCCGGCAGAAAATATTTTTTTGAAAAAATCCCTAAGCCCCGGGGTCACAATTTCAGCAAAAATCTGACTTTTGGCAGGTTACTGAAAAATGGTGCCAACCGGTTGCAAATGCTCCCCTGAAAGCTTTGGTGATGGAAACAGAAGGCTTTTTATCACAGGACAAGAAATCAGCCCTCAAAAACTTAACCGGCAGAAAATATTTTTTTGAAAAAATCCCTAAGCCCCGGGGTCACAATTTCAGCAAAAATCTGACTTTTGGCAGTTTTCTCAAAAATGGTGCCAACCGGTTGCAAATGCTCCCCTGAAAGCTTTGGTGATGGAAACAGAAGGCTTTTTATCACAGGACAAGAAGTCAGCCCTCAAAAACTTAACCGGCAGAAAATATTTTTTTGAAAAAATCCCTAAGCCCCGGGGTCACAATTTCAGCAAAAATCTGACTTTTGGCAGTTCACTCAAAAATGGTGCCAAAAGCTTGAAAATGCTCCCCTGAAAGGTTTGGCACTCAAAACAGAAGGATTTTTATCACAGGACAAGAAATCAGCCCTCAAAAACTTAACCGGCAGAAAATATTTTTTTGAAAAAATCCCTAAGCCCCGGGGTCACAATTTCAGCAAAAATCTGACTTTCGGCAATTCACTTAAAAATGGTGCCAACCGGTTGCAAATGCTCCCCTGAAAGCTTTGGCGATAGAAACAGAAGGCTTTTTATCACAGGACAAGAAATCAGCCCTCAAAAACTTAACTGGCAGAAAATATTTTTTTGAAAAAATCCCTAAGACCCGGGGTCACAATTTCAGCAAAAATCTGACTTTTGGCAGTTTACTCAAAAATGGTGCCAACCGGTTGCAAATGCTCCCCTGAAAGCTTTGGTGATGGAAACAGAAGGCTTTTTATCACAGGACAAGAAATCAGCCCTCAAAAACCTAACCGGTAGAAAATATTTTTTTGAAAAAATCCCTAAGCCCCGGGGTCACAATTTCAGCAAAAATCTGACTTTTCGCAATTCACTCAAAAATGGTGCCAACCGGTTGCAAATGCTCCCCTGAAAGCTTTGGTGATGGAAACAGAAGGCTTTTTATCACAGGACAAGAAATCAGCCCTCAAAAACTTAACCGGCAGAAAATATTTTTTTGAAAAAATCCCTAAGCCCCGGGGTCACAATTTCAGCAAAAATCTGACTTTTGGCAGTTTTCTCAAAAATGGTGCCAACCGGTTGCAAATGCTCCCCTGAAAGCTTTGGTGATGGAAACAGAAGGCTTTTTATCACAGGACAAGAAATCAGCCCTCAAAAACTTAACCGGCAGAAAATATTTTTTTGAAAAAATCCCTAAGCCCCGGGGTCACAATTTCAGCAAAAATCTGACTTTTGGCAGTTCACTCAAAAATGGTGCCAAAAGCTTGAAAATGCTCCCCTGAAAGGTTTGGCACTCAAAACAGAAGGATTTTTATCACAGGACAAGAAATCATCCCTCAAAAACTTAACCGACAGAAAATATTTTTTTGGAAATATCCCTAAGCCCCGGGGTCACAATTTCAGCAAAAATCTGACTTTTGGCAGTTCACTCAAAAATGGTGCCAAAAGCTTGAAAATGCTCCGCTGAAAGCTTTGGCGATGGAAACAGAAGGCTTTTTATCACAGGACAAGAAATCAGCCCTCAAAAACTTAACTGGCAGAAAATATATTTTTGAAAAAATCCCTAAGCCCCGGGGTCACAATTTCAGCAAAAATCTGACTTTTGGCAATTCACTCAAAAATGGTGCCAAAAGCTTGAAAATGCTCCCATGAAAGGTTTGGCACTCAAAACAGAAGGATTTTTATCACAGGACAAGAAATCAGCCCTCAAAAACTTAACCGGCAGAAAATATTTTTTTGAAAAAATCCCTAAGCCCCGGGGTCACAATTTCAGCAAAAATCTGACTTTCGGCAATTCACTTAAAAATGGTGCCAACCGGTTGCAAATGCTCCCCTGAAAGCTTTGGCGATAGAAACAGAAGGCTTTTTATCACAGGACAAGAAATAAGCCCTCAAAAACTTATCCGGCAGAAAATATTTTTTTGAAAAAATCCCTAAGCCCCGGGGTCACAATTTCAGCAAAAATCTGACTTTTGGCAGGTTACTGAAAAATGGTGCCAACCGGTTGCAAATGCTCCCCTGAAAGCTTTGGTGATGGAAACAGAAGGCTTTTTATCACAGGACAAGAAATCAGCCCTCAAAAACTTAACCGGCAGAAAATATTTTTTTGAAAAAATCCCTAAGCCCCGGGGTCACAATTTCAGCAAAAATCTGACTTTTGGCAGTTTTCTCAAAAATGGTGCCAACCGGTTGCAAATGCTCCCCTGAAAGCTTTGGTGATGGAAACAGAAGGCTTTTTATCACAGGACAAGAAATCAGCCCTCAAAAACTTATCCGGCAGAAAATATTTTTTTTGAAAAAATCCCTAAGCCCCGGGGTCACAATTTCAGCAAAAATCTGACTTTTGGCAGTTTTCTCAAAAATGGTGCCAACCGGTTGCAAATGCTCCTCTGAAAGCTTTGGTGATGGAAACAGAAGGCTTTTTATCACAGGACAAGAAATCAGCCCTCAAAAACCTAACCGGCAGAAAATATTTTTTTGAAAATATCCCTAAGCCCCGGGGTCACAATTTCAGCAAAAATCTGACTTTTCGCAATTCACTCAAAAATGGTGCCAACCGGTTGCAAATGCTCCCCTGAAAGTTTGGCGATAGAAACAGAAGGCTTTTTATCACAGGACAAGAAATCAGCCCTCAAAAACTTAATCGGCAGAAAATATTTTTTTGAAAAAATCCCTAAGCCCCGGGGTCACAATTTCAGCAAAAATCTGACTTTTGGCAGTTCACTCAAAAATGGTGCCAAAAGCTTGAAAATGCTCCCCTGAAAGGTTTGGCACTCAAAACAGAAGGATTTTTATCACAGGACAAGAAATCAGCCCTCAAAAACTTAACCGGCAGAAAATATTTTTTTTGAAAAAATCCCTAAGCCCCAGGGTCACAATTTCAGCAAAAATCTGACTTTTGGCAATTCACTCAAAAATGGTGCCAACCGGTTGCAAATGCTCCCCTGAAAGCTTTGGTGATGGAAACAGAAGGCTTTTTATCACAGGACAAGAAATCAGCCCTCAAAAACTTATCCGGCAGAAAATATTTTTTTTGAAAAAATCCCTAAGCCCCGGGGTCACAATTTCAGCAAAAATCTGACTTTTGGCAGTTTTCTCAAAAATGGTGAAAACCGGTTGCAAATGCTCCCCTGAAAGCTTTGGTGATGGAAACAGAAGGCTTTTTATCACAGGACAAGAAATCAGCCCTCAAAAACCGAACCGGTAGAAAATATTTTTTTGAAAAAATCCCTAAGCCCCGGGGTCACAATTTCAGCAAAAATCTGACTTTTGGCAGTTTTCTCAAAAATGGTGCCAACCGGTTGCAAATGCTCCCCTGAAAGCTTTGGTGATGGAAACAGAAGGCTTTTTATCACAGGACAAGAAATCAGCCCTCAAAAACTTAACCGGCAGAAAATATTTTTTTGAAAAAATCCCTAAGCCCCGGGGTCACAATTTCAGCAAAAATCTGACTTTTGGCAGTTTTCTCAAAAATGGTGCCAAAAGCTTGAAAATGCTCCCCTGAAATGTTTGGCACTCAAAACAGAAGGATTTTTATCACAGGACAAGAAATCAGCCCTCAAAAACTTAACCGGCAGAAAATATTTTTTTGAAAAAATCCCTAAGCCCCGGGGTCACAATTTCAGCAAAAATCTGACTTTCGGCAATTCACTTAAAAATGGTGCCAACCGGTTGCAAATGCTCCCCTGAAAGCTTTGGCGATAGAAACAGAAGGCTTTTTATCACAGGACAAGAAATCAGCCCTCAAAAACTTATCCGGCAGAAAATATTTTTTTGAAAAAATCCCTAAGCCCCGGGGTCACAATTTCAGCAAAAATCTGACTTTTGGCAGGTTACTGAAAAATGGCGCCAACCGGTTGCAAATGCTCCCCTGAAAGCTTTGGTGATGGAAACAGAAGGCTTTTTATCACAGGACAAGAAATCAGCCCTCAAAAACTTAACCGGCAGAAAATATTTTTTTGAAAAAATCCCTAAGCCCCGGGGTCACAATTTCAGCAAAAATCTGACTTTTGGCAGTTTTCTCAAAAATGGTGCCAACCGGTTGCAAATGCTCCCCTGAAAGCTTTGGTGATGGAAACAGAAGGCTTTTTATCACAGGACAAGAAGTCAGCCCTCAAAAACTTAACCGGCAGAAAATATTTTTTTGAAAAAATCCCTAAGCCCCGGGGTCACAATTTCAGCAAAAATCTGACTTTTGGCAGTTCACTCAAAAATGGTGCCAACCGGTTGCAAATGCTCCCCTGAAAGCTTTGGTGATGGAAACAGAAGGCTTTTTATCACAGGACAAGATATCAGCCCTCAAAAACCTAACCGGCAGAAAATATTTTTTTGAAAATATCCCTAAGCCCCGGGGTCACAATTTCAGCAAAAATCTGACTTTTCGCAATTCACTCAAAAATGGTGCCAACCGGTTGCAAATGCTCCCCTGAAAGTTTAGCGATGGAAACAGAAGGCCTTTTATCACAGGACAAGAAATCAGCCCTCAAAAACTTATCCGGCAGAAAATATTTTTTTTGAAAAAATCCCTAAGCCCCGGGGTCACAATTTCAGCAAAAATCTGACTTTTGGCAGTTTTCTCAAAAATGGTGCCAACCGGTTGCAAATGCTCCCCTGAAAGCTTTGGTGATGGAAACAGAAGGCTTTTTATCACAGGACAAGAAATCAGCCCTCAAAAACTTAACCGGCAGAAAATATTTTTTTGAAAAAATCCCTAAGCCCCGGGGTCACAATTTCAGCAAAAATCTGACTTTCGGCAATTCACTTAAAAATGGTGCCAACCGGTTGCAAATGCTCCCCTGAAAGCTTTGGCGATAGAAATAGAAGGCTTTTTATCACAGGACAAGAAATCAGCCCTCAAAAACTTATCCGGCAGAAAATATTTTTTTGAAAACATCCCTAAGCCCCGGGGTCACAATTTCAGCAAAAATCTGACTTTTGGCAGTTTACTCAAAAATGGTGCCAACCGGTTGCAAATGTTCCCATGAAAGCTTTGGTGATTGAAACAGAAGGCTTTTCATCACAGGACAAGAAATCAGCCCTCAAAAACTTATCCGGCAGAAAATATTTTTTTTTGAAAAAATCCCTAAGCCCCGGGGTCACAATTTCAGCAAAAATCTGACTTTTGGCGGTTCACTCAAAAATGGTGCCAAAAGCTTGAAAATGCTCCCCTGAAAGGTTTGGCACTCAAAACAGAAGGATTTTTATCACAGGACAAGAAATCATCCCTCAAAAACTTAACCGGCAGAAAATATTTTTTGGAAAAAATCCCTAAGCCCCGGGGTCACAATTTCAGCAAAAATCTGACTTTTGGCAGTTCACTCAAAAATGGTGCCAAAAGCTTGAAAATGCTCCGCTGAAAGCTTTGGCGATGGAAACAGAAGGCTTTTTATCACAGGACAAGAAATCAGCCCTCAAAAACTTAACCGGCAGAAAATATTTTTTTGAAAAAATCCCTAAGCCCCGGGGTCACAATTTCAGCAAAAATCTGACTTTTGGAAGTTCACTCAAAAATGGTGCCAAAAGCTTGAAAATGCTCCCCTGAAAGGATTGGCACTCAAAACAGAAGGATTTTTATCACAGGACAAGAAATCAGCCCTCAAAAACTTAACCGGCAGAAAATATTTTTTTGAAAAAATCCCTAAGCCCCGGGGTCACAATTTCAGCAAAAATCTGACTTTCGGCAATTCACTTAAAAATGGTGCCAACCGGTTGCAAATGCTCCCCTGAAAGCTTTGGCGATAGAAACAGAAGGCTTTTTATCACAGGACAAGAAATCAGCCCTCAAAAACTTATCCGGCAGAAAATATTTTTTTGAAAAAATCCCTAAGCCCCGGGGTCACAATTTCAGCAAAAATCTGACTTTTGGCAGGTTACTGAAAAATGGTGCCAACCGGTTGCAAATGCTCCCCTGAAAGCTTTGGTGATGGAAACAGAAGGCTTTTTATCACAGGACAAGAAATCAGCCCTCAAAAACTTAACCGGCAGAAAATATTTTTTTGAAAAAATCCCTAAGCCCCGGGGTCACAATTTCAGCAAAAATCTGACTTTTGGCAGTTCACTCAAAAATGGTGCCAAAAGCTTGAAAATGCTCCCCTGAAAGGTTTGGCACTCAAAACAGAAGGATTTTTATCACAGGACAAGAAATCATCCCTCAAAAACTTAACCGACAGAAAATATTTTTTTGAAAAAATCCCTAAGCCCCGGGGTCACAATTTCAGCAAAAATCTGACTTTTGGCAGTACACTCAAAAATGGTGCCAAAAGCTTGAAAATGCTCCGCTGAAAGCTTTGGCGATGGAAACAGAAGGCTTTTTATCACAGGACAAGAAATCAGCCCTCAAAAACTTAACTGGCAGAAAATATATTTTTGAAAAAATCCCTAAGCCCCGGGGTCACAATTTCAGCAAAAATCTGACTTTTGGCAATTCACTCAAAAATGGTGCCAAAAGCTTGAAAATGCTCCCATGAAAGGTTTGGCACTCAAAACAGAAGGATTTTTATCACAGGACAAGAAATCAGCCCTCAAAAACTTATCCGGCAGAAAATATTTTTTTTGAAAAAATCCCTAAGCCCCGGGGTCACAATTTCAGCAAAAATCTGACTTTTGGCAGTTTTCTCAAAAATGGTGCCAACCGGTTGCAAATGCTCCCCTGAAAGCTTTGGTGATGGAAACAGAAGGCTTTTTATCACAGGACAAGAAATCAGCCCTCAAAAACTTAACCGGCAGAAAATATTTTTTTGAAAAAATCCCTAAGCCCCGGGGTCACAATTTCAGCAAAAATCTGACTTTTGGCAGTTCACTCAAAAATGGTGCCAAAAGCTTGAAAATGCTCCCCTGAAAGGTTTGGCACTCAAAACAGAAGGATTTTTATCACAGGACAAGAAATCAGCCCTCAAAAACTTAACCGGCAGAAAATATTTTTTTGAAAAAATCCCTAAGCCCCGGGGTCACAATTTCAGCAAAAATCTGACTTTCGGCAATTCACTTAAAAATGGTGCCAACCGGTTGCAAATGCTCCCCTGAAAGCTTTGGCGATAGAAACAGAAGGCTTTTTATCACAGGACAAGAAATCAGCCCTCAAAAACTTATCCGGCAGAAAATATTTTTTTGAAAAAATCCCTAAGCCCCGGGGTCACAATTTCAGCAAAAATCTGACTTTTGGCAGGTTACTGAAAAATGGTGCCAACCGGTTGCAAATGCTCCCCTGAAAGCTTTGGTGATGGAAACAGAAGGCTTTTTTATCACAGGACAAGAAATCAGCCCTCAAAAACTTAACCGGCAGAAAATATTTTTTTGAAAAAATCCCTAAGCCCCGGGGTCACAATTTCAGCAAAAATCTGACTTTTGGCAGTTTTCTCAAAAATGGTGCCAACCGGTTGCAAATGCTCCCCTGAAAGCTTTGGTGATGGAAACAGAAGGCTTTTTATCACAGGACAAGAAATCAGCCCTCAAAAACTTAACCGGCAGAAAATATTTTTTTGAAAAAATCCCTAAGCCCCGGGGTCACAATTTCAGCAAAAATCTGACTTTTGGCAGTTCACTCAAAAATGGTGCCAAAAGCTTGAAAATGCTCCCCTGAAAGGTTTGGCACTCAAAACAGAAGGATTTTTATCACAGGACAAGAAATCAGCCCTCAAAAACTTAACCGACAGAAAATATTTTTTTGAAAAAATCCCTAAGCCCCGGGGTCACAATTTCAGCAAAAATCTGACTTTTGGCAGTTTTCTCAAAAATGGTGCCAACCGGTTGCAAATGCTCCCCTGAAAGCTTTGGTGATGGAAACAGAAGGCTTTTTATCACAGGACAAGAAATCAGCCCTCAAAAACTTAACCGGCAGAAAATATTTTTTTGAAAAAATCCCTAAGCCCCGGGGTCACAATTTCAGCAAAAATCTGACTTTTGGCAGTTCACTCAAAAATGGTGCCAAAAGCCTGAAAATGCTCCCCTGAAAGGTTTGGCACTCAAAACAGAAGGATTTTTATCACAGGACAAGAAATCAGCCCTCAAAAACTTAACCGGCAGAAAATATTTTTTTGAAAAAATCCCTAAGCCCCGGGGTCACAATTTCAGCAAAAATCTGACTTTCGGCAATTCACTTAAAAATGGTGCCAACCGGTTGCAAATGCTCCCCTGAAAGCTTTGGCGATAGAAACAGAAGGCTTTTTATCATAGGACAAGAAATCAGCCCTCAAAAACTTATCCGGCAGAAAATATTTTTTTGAAAAAATCCCTAAGCCCCGGGGTCACAATTTCAGCAAAAATCTGACTTTTGGCAGGTTACTGAAAAATGGTGCCAACCGGTTGCAAATGCTCCCCTGAAAGCTTTGGTGATGGAAACAGAAGGCTTTTTATCACAGGACAAGAAATCAGCCCTCAAAAACTTAACCGGCAGAAAATATTTTTTTGAAAAAATCCCTAAGCCCCGGGGTCACAATTTCAGCAAAAATCTGACTTTTGGCAGTTTTCTCAAAAATGGTGCCAACCGGTTGCAAATGCTCCCCTGAAAGCTTTGGTGATCTTTTTATCACAGGACAAGAAGTCAGCCCTCAAAACTTAACCGGCAGAAAATATTTTTTTGAAAACATCCCTAAGCCCCGGGGTCACAATTTCAGCAAAAATCTGACTTTTGGCAGGTTACTGAAAAATGGTGCCAACCGGTTGCAAATGCTCCCCTGAAAGCTTTGGTGATGGAAACAGAAGGCTTTTTATCACAGGACAAGAAATCAGCCCTCAAAAACTTAACCGGCAGAAAATATTTTTTTTGAAAAAATCCCTAAGCCCCGGGGTCACAATTTCAGCAAAAATCTGACTTTCGGCAATTCACTTAAAAATGGTGCCAACCGGTTGCAAATGCTCCCCTGAAAGCTTTGGCGATAGAAACAGAAGGCTTTTTATCACAGGACAAGAAATCAGCCCTCAAAAACTTAACTGGCAGAAAATATTTTTTTTGAAAAAATCCCTAAGACCCGGGGTCACAATTTCAGCAAAAATCTGACTTTTGGCAGGTTACTGAAAAATGGTGCCAACCGGTTGCAAATGCTCCCCTGAAAGCTTTGGTGATGGAAACAGAAGGCTTTTTATCACAGGACAAGAAATCAGCCCTCAAAAACCTAACCGGCAGAAAATATTTTTTTGAAAAAATCCTAAGCCCCGGGGTCACAATTTCAGCAAAAATCTGACTTTTCGCAATTCACTCAAAAATGGTGCCAACCGGTTGCAAATGCTCCCCTGAAAGCTTTGGTGATGGAAACAGAAGGCTTTTTATCACAGGACAAGAAATCAGCCCTCAAAAACTTAACCGGCAGAAAATATTTTTTTGAAAAAATCCCTAAGCCCCGGGGTCACAATTTCAGCAAAAATCTGACTTTTGGCAGTTTTCTCAAAAATGGTGCCCACCGGTTGCAAATGCTCCCCTGAAAGCTTTGGTGATGGAAACAGAAGGCTTTTTATCACAGGACAAGAAATCAGCCCTCAAAAACTTAACCAGCAGAAAATATTTTTTTGAAAAAATCCCTAAGCCCCGGGGTCACAATTTCAGCAAAAATCTGACTTTTGGCAATTCACTCAAAAATGGTGCCAAAAGCTTGAAAATGCTCCCCTGAAAGGTTTGGCACTCAAAACAGAAGGGTTTGTATCACAGGACAAGAAATCATCCCTCAAAAACTTAACCGGCAGAAAATATTTTTTGGAAAAAATCCCTAAGCCCCGGGGTCACAATTTCAGCAAAAATCTGACTTTTGGCAGTTTTCTCAAAAATGGTGCCAACCGGTTGCAAATGCTCCCCTGAAAGCTTTGGTGATGGAAACAGAAGGCCTTTTATCACAGGACAAGAAATCAGCCCTCAAAAACTTATCCGGGAGAAAATATTTTTTTTGAAAAAATCCCTAAGCCCCGGGGTCACAATTTCAGCAAAAATCTGACTTTTGGCAGTTTTCTCAAAAATGGTGCCAACCGGTTGCAAATGCTCCCCTGAAAGCTTTGGTGATGGAAACAGAAGGCTTTTTATCACAGGACAAGAAATCAGCCCTCAAAAACCTAACCGGCAGAAAATATTTTTTTGAAAAAATCCCTAAGCCCCGGGGTCACAATTTCAGCAAAAATCTGACTTTTCGCAATTCACTCAAAAATGGTGCCAACCGGTTGCAAATGCTCCCCTGAAAGCTTTGGTGATGGAAACAGAAGGCTTTTTATCACAGGACAAGAAATCAGCCCTCAAAAACTTAACCGGCAGAAAATATTTTTTTGAAAAAATCCCTAAGCCCCGGGGTCACAATTTCAGCAAAAATCTGACTTTTGGCAGTTTTCTCAAAAATGGTGCCCACCGGTTGCAAATGCTCCCCTGAAAGCTTTGGTGATGGAAACAGAAGGCTTTTTATCACAGGACAAGAAATCAGCCCTCAAAAACTTAACCAGCAGAAAATATTTTTTTGAAAAATCCCTAAGCCCCGGGGTCACAATTTCAGCAAAAATCTGACTTTTGGCAATTCACTCAAAAATGGTGCCAAAAGCTTGAAAATGCTCCCCTGAAAGGTTTGGCACTCAAAACAGAAGGGTTTGTATCACAGGACAAGAAATCATCCCTCAAAAACTTAACCGGCAGAAAATATTTTTTGGAAAAAATCCCTAAGCCCCGGGGTCACAATTTCAGCAAAAATCTGACTTTTGGCAGTTTTCTCAAAAATGGTGCCAACCGGTTGCAAATGCTCCCCTGAAAGCTTTGGTGATGGAAACAGAAGGCCTTTTATCACAGGACAAGAAATCAGCCCTCAAAAACTTATCCGGGAGAAAATATTTTTTTTGAAAAAATCCCTAAGCCCCGGGGTCACAATTTCAAAAATCTGACTTTTGGCAGTTTTCTCAAAAATGGTGCCAACCGGTTGCAAATGCTCCCCTGAAAGCTTTGGTGATGGAAACAGAAGGCTTTTTATCACAGGACAAGAAATCAGCCCTCAAAAACTTAACCGGCAGAAAATATTTTTTGGAAAAAATCCCTAAGCCCCGGGGTCACAATTTCAGCAAAAATCTGACTTTTGGCAGTTCACTCAAAAATGGTGCCAAAAGCTTGAAAATGCTCCCCTGAAAGGTTTGGCACTCAAAACATAAGGATTTTTATCACAGGACAAGAAATCAGCCCTCAAAAACTTAACCGGCAGAAAATATTTTTTTGAAAAAATCCCCTAAGCCCCGGGGTCACAATTTCAGCAAAATCTGACTTTTGGCAGTTCACTCAAAAATGGTGCCAAAAGCCTGAAAATGCTCCCCTGAAAGGTTTGGCACTCAAAACAGAAGGATTTTTATCACAGGACAAGAAATCAGCCCTCAAAAACTTAACCGGCAGAAAATATTTTTTTGAAAAAATCCCTAAGCCCCGGGGTCACAATTTCAGCAAAAATCTGACTTTCGGCAATTCACTTAAAAATGGTGCCAACCGGTTGCAAATGCTCCCCTGAAAGCTTTGGTGATGGAAACAGAAGGCTTTTTATCACAGGACAAGAAATCAGCCCTCAAAAACTTAACCGGCAGAAAATATTTTTTGGAAAAAATCCCTAAGCCCCGGGGTCACAATTTCAGCAAAAATCTGACTTTTGGCAGTTTTCTCAAAAATGGTGCCAACCGGTTGCAAATGCTCCCCTGAAAGCTTTGGTGATGGAAACAGAAGGCTTTTTATCACAGGACAAGAAGTCAGCCCTCAAAAACTTAACCGGCAGAAAATATTTTTTTGAAAACATCCCTAAGCCCCGGGGTCACAATTTCAGCAAAAATCTGACTTTTGGCAGGTTACTGAAAAATGGTGCCAACCGGTTGCAAATGCTCCCCTGAAAGCTTTGGTGATGGAAACAGAAGGCTTTTTATCACAGGACAAGAAATCAGCCCTCAAAAACTTAACCGGCAGAAAATATTTTTTTTGAAAAAATCCCTAAGCCCCGGGGTCACAATTTCAGCAAAATCTGACTTTCGGCAATTCACTTAAAAATGGTGCCAACCGGTTGCAAATGCTCCCCTGAAAGCTTTGGCGATAGAAACAGAAGGCTTTTTATCACAGGACAAGAAATCAGCCCTCAAAAACTTAACTGGCAGAAAATATTTTTTGAAAAAATCCCTAAGACCCGGGGTCACAATTTCAGCAAAAATCTGACTTTTGGCAGGTTACTGAAAAATGGTGCCAACCGGTTGCAAATGCTCCCCTGAAAGCTTTGGTGATGGAAACAGAAGGCTTTTTATCACAGGACAAGAAATCAGCCCTCAAAAACCTAACCGGCAGAAAATATTTTTTTGAAAAAATCCCTAAGCCCCGGGGTCACAATTTCAGCAAAAATCTGACTTTTCGCAATTCACTCAAAAATGGTGCCAACCGGTTGCAAATGCTCCCCTGAAAGCTTTGGTGATGGAAACAGAAGGCTTTTTATCACAGGACAAGAAATCAGCCCTCAAAAACTTAACCGGCAGAAAATATTTTTTTGAAAAAATCCCTAAGCCCCGGGGGTCACAATTTCAGCAAAAATCTGACTTTTGGCAGTTTTCTCAAAAATGGTGCCCACCGGTTGCAAATGCTCCCTGAAAGCTTTGGTGATGGAAACAGAAGGCTTTTTATCACAGGACAAGAAATCAGCCCTCAAAAACTTAACCAGCAGAAAATATTTTTTTGAAAAAATCCCTAAGCCCCGGGGTCACAATTTCAGCAAAAATCTGACTTTTGGCAATTCACTCAAAAATGGTGCCAAAAGCTTGAAAATGCTCCCCTGAAAGGTTTGGCACTCAAAACAGAAGGGTTTGTATCACAGGACAAGAAATCATCCCTCAAAAACTTAACCGGCAGAAAATATTTTTTGAAAAAATCCCTAAGCCCCGGGTCACAATTTCAGCAAAAATCTGACTTTTGGCAGTTTTCTCAAAATGGTGCCAACCGGTTGCAAATGCTCCCCTGAAAGCTTTGGTGATGGAACAGAAGGCCTTTTATCACAGGACAAGAAATCAGCCCTCAAAAACTTATCCGGGAGAAAATATTTTTTTTGAAAAAATCCCTAAGCCCCGGGGTCACAATTTCAGCAAAAATCTGACTTTTGGCAGTTTTCTCAAAAATGGTGCCAACCGGTTGCAATGCTCCCCTGAAAGCTTTGGTGATGGAAACAGAAGGCTTTTTATCACAGGACAAGAAATCAGCCCTCAAAAACTTAACCGGCAGAAAATATTTTTTGGAAAAAATCCCTAAGCCCCGGGGTCACAATTTCAGCAAAAATCTGACTTTTGGCAGTTCACTCAAAAATGGTGCCAAAAG